>NC_051155.1:51991907-52082538 GCF_013339745.2 Dermacentor silvarum
AAAGAAAGTCTACAGAAAATTTCAGAGGATAATCGTTCACGGTACTACATAAAGGCCTGTTTTTAAAGAAAAGTGTTGATGCATTCAGAAATGTCACATTACGTAAGCAAAAGAGAAGGTATATTGTTTATAGATTACATTTTTCGTCAAGGGAAAGCGAGAGCAGGAATAGCAATTTAGAGGTACATTTATACTGTCTGTGCGACGCTCCGTGCCCTTCACGTATTGCCCAATAAATGTGAGGTGCAATGAAATAACACCTTTGCAAAAATAACGCGTCTTTATCTGCAATGGTATCAGAAGCACTACAACCAGGCTTGCATAGGCAGATGCTACAATGAAATTTCTAACATATGATTTCCATGCTTTGGCTGTTACGCATACTTAGATGATTGAGCCGTCCGGAAATATACCGTCATAAACATTGGCGTATTCTGATAACCTCACACTTTTTTATATTGCTTTATAATAACTGCGTCAGTAGTAAAATGTTTGTGTTTACACTTCTACCAAAATTTTTTTTATGTTTCAGATAAGAAAACGAGAACTAGCGCTCTTTCAAGTGGTAGGTTGCGTTCCTTGTTTGTGTAGAAGTGGAGAGGTTTAGTGGATTTGATTAGAGTCGAGCCCGATTAACACGAATGGGCTAAACAGCTCGATATATCAGGTAAATTTATATATGAAAACTCACCTCAAACAAGCCCCCTACCCCTTTCTTATTCGAGAAGTGGCCCTGGCGCAAAATACTCGTACAAGTATTATGAAAATACATTAAGTGCATCACGCTATGCAAACAAGTTTGTTACGTGCATAAAGTATAGCGTGGACAATTTCACCAATGCTTAAACAATCTAAACAAACGTTTAATGGTGCGTTCCTTATATAGTATGGATTTGTCATGTCAGGATGACAAAAAAAAGTAAAGTATCCATTCATAGAAAACAAAAGTAGGCGTAGTTGACAGTAATTTTTGCCGTGCTTTGAAGTGTTTTTCACTGTCACTACAAATGGCGTTCTCGATGTTCCACATTGTGTAGACCTCCTCCATTTCACTTCCTTCAATCTCGACACAGCACCGGCGCAGCACATGCATCGGAAAAAGTGCGTACTGAGTCCTGGGCAAGACCCTACATCATTTGGCAACGCCGCCCTGAGTTTGATATATCCACAGTGCGATATTATTCGATATATTCAGCTTGTTATAACATAGTTATTGATGCTATGGCATTATCAGAGGCACCACACCGCTGTAACCCAGTGTCTATGGTATTGAGCTCTTGAATCCCTGTCGAGTGTTCAAACCCAGCTGCGGTGGCAGCATGCCGTTGGGGGCAAAATACAAACAATCCTCCTTTACCGTGCATTCAGTTCACGTTAAAGAAAGCCAGGTGACCAAAATGAACCTAGAGCCTTGCACTATAGTGTGTGCATAATCAAACCGTGGTTTGGGCAACTAAAACTGTGGAAAATAATTTCAATAGCATTAAGGGTTTCCTCAGCCATTTGAAGGTCTCCGTTTGCCGATAAATGTGGGCCTAGCCGAAGAGGCGCTTTACTGCAATCTAACATACAGTGACCCAAAAATCTAGAATGCGGAACTGGCCCGTGAGGCAAGCATCAGACATTACGAAGAGCCACTTTGACATGAAAGAAGTGTGTTACGATGGCCTTATGTTTAGAGCATCGGGTGGGTGTGCTGAAAGACGAAGGTCACGCATGCATCTACATGGGTCAAAGGTCCGCGTCTACATAGGTCATAGGACGTAGGCCCCAACATCGGGCACGCTTCTCTTTAGAGCACTATAGGCGGAGATGATACACCTTGCAGGATGAAAACTCGAGGCATGTTCAACGTACACGAGCACTTCACAGTACCCAGAAAATTGCAAGTCTTTTTAAAGGTGCGAGGTGTAGAAACATCACTTAATGAACGAGAGTGTTCGATGTGGAGAAATATTCAATTTATCATGTTTCCTCTGTGTTTAACACAAAAATTGTAAATGTATGGAGTCATGACTTGGTACATTTTAGCCTTTTTGCCACTTCTCCTTGATCCATTTCATGAAGTGCTGTCCTCCAGCTCCCAAGGCACCCGACGCAGCTCCAATGGCAATTGCCTTCACTATGAGCATAACAAAGTACTCCTCAGTGCCTTCCTCTGGTTCGCCGCTGATCGTCAGAGCTTTGATGGCATCCAGCACCTCGTCTCGCTCTTCCACTGTACTCCTTAAGATGCCACCTCGGAGAAACTTTCCAAGGGATTCCACAGTTTTGCCAGCCTCTTCAAACGTCGCTGCTTTTAGATCTGTTGTCAAAATGGGACAAAGCATTCATGCAATATTGATAAATAGGTTTTGATTCAACCTCCGTATTTTTGTTCCCTTGTTCGTATCCTTTTTTATATAATGCTAGTGGTCATGGTGGTCACTTGCATAGTCTGATGTTAGAAACTGTGATTGTGGTAGAAACTGTGATAGCTATTCTTTGCTTAATTTATTCCATTTGCAACTCGAAATGAACGCTTTGGTTTTCGAGTTGTTTCGGCTATAGTTTTCTTGTGTAATTAGTCAAAACAAGAGGACACACACACAAACGTATATACAAGAGGGGAGCTACGATTGTACGAGTACGAAGGCCCGAAACATTTTTCCAATGGGCTGCTGTTCCGTATTCCAAAGCTATGGATGTAATATATATATATATATATATATATATATATATATATATATGACTTTATGCAACTTCAGTGGGAGGTAAAGACACAACAATAAATACACTGCATTAGTACGTTCCACTATTTTAACATCAGCTATATGGCGATTACCTAGGAGTAAGGACTCAGCAAAGGCGTCAAGCTAAAGGATAGATGGCAGCAACATCATTCATTGGTCTAGCTTATTCTTTGACGGTGAAGAAGAGTTACACTGCAGTCTAAACGAGCAAACACACAAGGTTGCACATTTGAGAATGATGACGGTGACAAAGTACGCAAGAATGCTGCCTAGTACGCGAGTTCAATTGGACGTTCCGTCGCTCACGCTTTCAAATGAAATTTCACAAGAGCAAATTTTATCTTTGTTCGCCTATGTAATGATGAATATTGTTGTACAAAATAATACCAGTATATTTTTTAGGGCATACTTTATCAGTCTACTCTGATTTTATGTTATTTACTCTAGAGTTGTCACGAATGCTACATGTCAGTGCAGTACTTGCCACCTAATGGCTCACACGTATGAATGCTTTGTGAATAATTATTGTACATAGCGTTAATACCACTTCATTGTAAAGAACCTTACCTTTTCTTAGCTTCTCCCCTTCAATTCCTCCTGCTTCCTGGCTAAAAAGCAAACGCCAGTTTTATTCAGTTGCAGCTCAATTATATAACAGTATTATCACTCTATATTTACTTGGTTCTCTTGATGTGCCTCAAAGAAGCAAGCATGAACGCATTAAATTACGTCGTACTTTCTATTTATGACGCACGTTGAAATATCATCCGGCAACCCTTCAACATTGAGAAGTATATACCTTCATTGAATTATCGTTTATTCCAATCTTTGCACCAATGTTTCCGTATTACGAAAACGCAGCATGAGCCTCTCAGATTAGAAGCGCTCAAACATAACATAGCAGGGCCGTGAGGTATGAAAACGATTAAAAAACGCTTATATTGCCTTGACACCTGCCACGCTTCAGCAGAATTGGCTGATTCTACTGTAGGTATAGTGCGCCAATTGAACGTATTACCAAGGTAAATATGCCTGGTAGTGAAGCTTACATAGAAGCATATACGTTTAAAACATGGCGGTTCCTCGGCGATTCATGCGGCTTAACGTCAGCTCTGTGACGGCGGAACACTTCAGGCGGAGAAAAAATGATACAGTGCCATAACCGCTGAAACAGAAAGTACGCCATTTTGTTGTCAAAAGCACGAAATTTATTTTTGTGGCCTGCCGTTAGTGCTGTTTTGTCAAATGCCCTGTAATTCGGCTAGATGAGCGTTGCGGAAACTTTTAGCTCGGAAAGTGACGGAGCAAAATGCCAGCCGCACGGGGTCGGTATCGCACCCATGCACAGAGTTTTTTTTCTTCATCTTTTCTTTTTGTTTTCGTTTTTAGGGTTAAAGAAAGCTGCAAAGAGTTTTCCGTTTTCAATGTTTGTTGTTTCGTCCCCTAATTGCGCTTCAATCGCTGCTGCCATAACCACCCTTGCTGATGCTGGTGGGAATTTGTTCTGGATCGCCTTAGCTCGAAGTATCGTGACCCTTTTGGATTGACCTTGGTATTGCCACCAAAAGTGATTATTAATGTACGTTTTCACGATTTCAATGGGCGACACACAAAATTTTTTAGGAAGCCTTTCCACCCCACCAAGGCTGCCCTAACCAAGGTGGTGGCGCTCCAGCTACTACTAAAGCTGACCGCTGTATTCCAGAACATTTCTCCGCTCAACACTCCAGCTCCAGTCAAGAAAGTAGATGGCAGCGTCGCCCCTCGACATAAGTGGCAAAAGCGCTTCTATGACATCCCGAAGAAATTCCTGAGAAGGGTAGCGTCTCCTTCAGTCGACGGGCGGTGCTGTGCTCACCTCAGTAGAGGGGAGGAAGGGCTTAGAACCGATTATCGCTTTAGAATACAAGAGTGAGACACTAATTCAGAAACGTGGACGCTGCGCGTGATGGACGGCGGAGGTAGTGATATTTCCAGCCCACAGGTTGACAACTAATTTAGGCTTACAGCCCGATGCTGGCGATTTTTGTGAAGTCAAACGTTGCCTGCGGAGAAGCTCCCTTGCAGGTTTCGCAGATCGGTCGCTATCACCTTCAGCAGATGCACTGTCTTAAGAACTAAGATAAATATGTAGATTTGCATTGTGCCGTTCATATCGTTCTCCAACGAATTCCATACCACAGCTACTCACACTTCTATACAACAGCCAACGCTTCCGGTTTTTACGCTAACATATATATATATATATATATATATATATATATATATATATATATATATATGCAAGGGGTGTGCGAATATTCGAGTGCGAAATTAGAATCGAACAATTAGATTCGATTTTCAAATCGCTATATTCGAAGTTCCGTGCAATTCGACAGGACGAATATCTAAACCGCGAAAAAGGCCAATGATGCAACTTGGTTAGGGTGGTGTCGTTAAAACTAATGCTAACGTCATTACAATAGACCTTTCGTTAAAGCTTTCATTGGTACACTGGATCAAAAGCGAGCGCATGTTTATATTACAGGAGATTATGCCATTTCCGCACGTAAAAAACACATACACATATGAGAAAACTATCAAGCCCTTCACAACTTCGCTTCTGAAATGAATACACGCCCTTCTTAGTAGTTCGGTCGCGTATGCCGCAAGTGCCGTTTAAAATACTTTTACACAAACATCTTCCTTTACATCCTGTCTTAACTACCGTCGCCGCGCGCTTATATTGGGTTGCACCCGGGATCGGGAATCAAAATGGTTCATTCAGGATGTGGACACGCGTTGGAACAATCAACATGCAATGCTGAGCCGCTTGGCGCAGTTAAGTGATGCTGTTTCGCTCGAAATAGCAACATCAGAAACAAGTGTGAGCTGCCTCTCCCCAAGCGAGTGGAATGTTGCTGCAAGCTTAGTGCAGATCCTGCAGCCTATTGCAGATGCGGCTACAGATCTCAGCGGCCAGAAGAATGGAACTATTTCATCAATTGCGTCATTTATTTACCTGACAGAACAGATCCTTAAGAGGCAAACCAATATGAAAACGAAGTAGGTTTGTTTGCTAAGAAGTTGCTGAAGAGCTTGTAGTCACGGTTCCCTCTTTATGCAGAACGAAAGGAACTATGTGATCCGAGGGTTAAACCTATTTTCTGCACAGATTCATTTAATCGTTCACAGGTTGATGGCAGCCGAAATTACTGGTTGACGCGCTCGCATGAACTCTCCCTCACAGCACTTTCAAAATACGAAGCCATCGAATCCGAAGTCATGCCGCAAGCAAGGAAGGCCATGTCTGGAAGACTGTCGTACTGCTGGCGTGAAAAAAGAACCAGCACATTGAGCTCACACCTTACAGTCAAGAAGTTGGAAAATACTTCAATGAGCCGCTGATCCCAAGAAAGGATGATCCTCTGAAATATTGGAAAAAAGCATGGAGCTTCACTGTAACCAGGAATCTCCAAGATTGCTATGCGACACCTTCCCATCCCTACTACAGAGGTGCCCAGTGAACGCATGTTTTCAACTGCAGGAAACACCGTAACATCGCGGCGAGAGAGCTTGGAGCCAGGTCATGTGGAACAGCTTGTGTTTCTGCGGGATAATTTGTAGCCTTGCGGTCACTGCTTTGTGTGCTCTAGGACACGAGCAGGCATTACTTCTTTGTTCTTTCTCGAACTGTTCAATAACATCTTTGGTATTCGATTTGGATTCGATATTGTTGGCCACTATTCGATTCGAGATGAAATTTTACTATTCGCATACCCCTAATATATATATGTATTGGCCTCAACTAGACGATATCAGTACCGCTATACTTATTCTGGGCACTTTATCTGCTGGAAAATTTGTTCCGTTTCTTAAGTTCATGCCAGGGACAAAGAGAAATGAAAGTTATCCACACATTCGCAGCCTCTGTAGTCGACGGCATCAAAGAGTCACACAAATTATCTGACGCCGTTATTACCGTTTAGAAATCGCGAATGCACTCAATATAAATATTACCATAGGCATCCTAAGTTATTAAGGTAGTCTATAATATTTTAACAATAGCTGTATTTCTCCCCCTTGCTATATCTAGCTACTAGATAGCTATGTAAATATCTAGTAGTATCGCTGCAGAAAAATTTTCAGGTGCGTAAATATCATATCGTCTTTTTTGTTACTTGCGTGCCTTATTGTTATTATTATTATTATTATTATTATTACATTCTACAGATTAACCAATTATGCATACATTAGGTACTAATGAAACAATGTAGTGATAATTTAGAGATGCATATCTGAAGCATACCTCTGCAGTGATTTGCGGCTTTGAGGCACAGCCTTAACAATATTGTTCTGGTTATTTCACCTGCTGGGCAATTTGGAGTTGCACAAGTTAGGCGTTACAGCTTTCAGAGTAGATGTCATCAAAAAGCCCTGTCTGTTACCAATCTGTAGATTAAGAAAGTAAAGGTGCGCGTGGAAGTGAAGTGTGTGTAATTTGGAATTGCCATTATACAAAATTCATAACTAAAAGCTACGTGTGGAAACCAGTAAACATAACATTTCCACCTGAGACAAATTTACCGTTGTGATGACATGCAAATAGATTAGAAAATACTTACATAACAGCCGCGTCTGGTAGGATTTGAGACCAGTGGGAAGGCAGGTAGTTGAGGAGAAAAAGAATTTTAAAAATCACCATGCGTATTCACACTTCGGCAAACTCTGTGTGGAGTTCTAACTATATCGATTATCTGAATACCAGCATTTGGCCTTCGCGTTGTGTGGCGTCATATTTTTATATATATATATATATATATATATATATATATCTTGCGAGACAACGCAAACGTCAATTCCTGTATTACAAAATTTACCGTATATATTACACGGAGTCCGGCCATGCAGCTCATCTCCAACGGTGGCTCTCTCTTCTATGAAATCAATTGCTATTGTGCTAGACATTCCTGCAACCTAACCTCGATAGATTTTTTTTTTGCCCACTCTGGTACTGCCCATGTTAGAGGAATGCGGAACATTTTTTTTGAAGCCACAGGCGTCAGGTGTTATGCAGTTTGAACCGCAACGACCTTTTACGCTATCAATGGTGACCTGCACTGCCTGGGTTAGTAGATTTGTATTAGACACTAGTTAATGAACATAAGTAAATAAAATTTTAGGCTGAATTCAGTTAACTTGAAACGGTAGAGCGGAGCCAGTGATTGGACAAAAGAAATGTAGATCTAGTTTTTACAATCATTCAACAGGGCTCCCTATATTTATGTTCAGCCGGAGCCATTAACAAACGGTACATTTTACCTTAAATTTCTACCTTCTCTTGCAAATTGCAACAGCTTTAATAATGTTGTGACACTACCATGCGATCTATCGTGATGTGGCAATTCTCAATCGACAGCTTGTCAGCATCCGCTGTTCGCGCTTTATTGAAATAACTTGTAACGTTTTACTGTGAATCCAGGACTAGCGCCGATTGTGAGCAAGTGAAGACCTATGCGCAGCTTATGACAGAATTATTTTGTTCTGTTGCCTGTCGACAGCCTGATCCTGGTAACACGATCACTGGTGACAGATTTCTAGTGTCACCAGAAACCAGGGACATAGAGGTGTGAACGTTTACCTCTTGTGTACAAGATAAAAAATGTGACGCGTAACTGTCCAGAAAACATTTTATTTGCGAATGATTTGTTTAGATACGCATCCATGCGTAATTGGAGAGTCAAGTCGATGCGAGATGTTCGACTAAACACTCTAACTTCACCTTATAGATATTCACCATAGGCGCATAAATTATGCAGTCAGATTTTTTTGTGTGGGTTTATTCCGTGTCATCTACAAGTAAAGCATGTAACAATCCCGCCCGCACTCACCGAATGACGTTGTCAAAGCAAGCAAGACCAAGAAAAAGAAGAGCTTCATCTTGTGTTTCTCTGTAAAAACGTAACGCATATATATAACACATGCTCACGTGAAATTATGGTTCCGTAGTAAAATAACGTACTTTGTCTTCTATTGAATAATACCTCCAATAATAAGGGAAATCTGTATAACACTGTGCCTATATAGGAGGGCACAACCAGTTCTTAGAAAAGATACCGTACCACCACATCGGCCGGATTATCGAAATGTTGTAGCAACGCATGGCATGTTACGCCGTTTTAGTGGTACCTAGAGCATTCTGAGGTACAAGCCAGACTTTCAGCTGGCTTTTGATATTTTCAATTACGTAACGGTGTAATACAATAAATTATTACCGCTATGTCCTTCAGCCTTACTGGGCGCTTTCGAGGCCACTGTTTTTGGTAGTGTAACCTTTCAGTGGATATGCAAATATCTATGTGTGATCCATTGATCCCATTTTGTGTTACCAGAAAACGAACTAACATTCCAATACAGAACCGACCATGGTGTAGAGCCTAGTGGTAAACTGGGAAATGGTCGTTGCAACTAGTGGCCATTAAATACCAACTTGAAAAATATATTAACCCACATGAAACATACGTAAAAACATGATTACATAGTTTATTCATCACTCTTCTTTACATATTGAGCTTTACGGCTAGGGGGCGCAAGGGACAAGTTCAACCAAGACAAGTTCATATACTTCACTTACACGCAAATGAGCGCGTGGCTTCAGTATACTTCCCATCATGCTAGAAACTTTATATTGTCACGTTTAAGGGAAGTACAAGCACTTTCACAGATTTTTCAGAATGAAGCTTGGCTGTTAGCGCCAATCAGAGGATGCCGATCCACAATTGAGAAGCCGTATGAGGTCATATAGTATTTTCTTTCTAACAGGTCGGCACAATAGCACAACACCCAACCTTTCTGATAGGCCTGTTTTTTTTTTTTAATTCAGAGTGATTTACCGCAGTTGCATTTCAAGGCATGTTATTTGTCCAGTTCAGAAATTACAGCGCAACACATACATAATATTTTTTCTTAGGCAATTGCATGCGCTAGCCATTTCATTTTTCACGCGATCTTATATACAATACGTTCACTACAATTCTACGAGCAAAAAAGAAGGACGCCGTGTGAGTATACCTGGACTCAAGATGGCGTCTTATCTGTGGAAACGTCCCCGCACTGAATATAGCGACGCCCGGGTCACAAACTTTCTACTTCACTTGAGAGATTCACTTCGGTTTCAGTAGGTAACATCTAGGAATTGATCACGGTACTGTGCAGTATTGAATCACTCTGATTCTTTCACACCAGTCGAAGAACTCAAACAAGCAAAATGCAACAAAGTCGAGGGTAACAATGCATGGGACGTAAGAGGACCCAGAGCAAACCATGCTGTAATAACATCAAGTCTAAAATCCGTTTGTTTTACAAAGATTACCATTGAATATATTGCTCGAATTCTAATGTCTGCTGTAGGTTGCTCCATCCACTGCCATAACCACTGCTGTGCGTGCCCGCATGGTCTATCTTTTTTAGTGGTGTAGGGTCGCAATGACGAAAACGTTACTGGTAGTTGGCGTACAAATAAGTAAAAGCACTTGTTTTCACCCCCCAGATTCAACACTATTGTAACCCAAATTAAGAGACTGCTTGATTTGTAACGAATTTTGTAATTCATTTGCTATGTACTCAAGGACCCGGCTTTTTATCGTCGTTACTGTAGCTCAAAAGCCAGCACAATTTGTTCCCCACCAACTTGTCCTTTTGTATAAAAATAGTAAATACGGCGCTAATACTCCTAAATGCTACGTTCGACTAAATTTACATAGAGGCAATGTGATCTCTTACTGCTTTGTAGAGGGTTAGAATGCGAGACATTCTTTTCCAATCCAGTTGATCAGGACACCAGACATATTGCACGTGATATTTCACTTTCCGTCTTCCGCAATACACATATTTTGGGATTGCCAGAAGTGCTATTCTCCTTATGTTTTTAGGTTTTCTCCGCGCCCCAACTCCAGAAGGCAAGTGTGACAAACGCTATATAAGAATTCCATGACATCGCAGTGGAAAAGAACTAAAATAAGGCACACCTGATGGACTTAAAAAAACATTTAGCCAAACCACCATCATACGGCAATGCTCAAAGAATATCATGCAAATATATTTTATCATAATTCATGCTCCTTACCTGTACTCTTTTGCCCTTGGGAGAGTAGACGTATGCATGAAAGGTAAGTTGCATATATATAGAAGTAATGACAATGGAAGCACCAATCATCAGCATAATGTGGAGACAATAGACTGATAATACAGCTCACGCAGAAGTGAATGATCAGCTGCTGATACCCATGCTACCTAGCTACTCCATAGGTTTGTTCCAGATAAATTTTTGATAAGTAGGTAGCCCTGCGTGAGATTTAGGGCTTGGGAATTATGGTGGGGCTTCAGTGACCGATACAGGGGCCTATAAGTTCACATCAGCCTTCAATATGCCAATTTTAGTCGCACGATGCTATCTGCGATGACAAAAAAATACTGTCTGTCAAGTTAAAGGCCGCGTGAGTGCGAACGCACGCAGTAGTGTCCGTTAACTGCTCAAGCAGCGCACAATGTTGGGCGTTATTTAACGATGTACAGTCGACCAATTCTTTAACAGCATCGCGCCAGCTTCTACTGGCCTAGCTGATGATGATGATTATTATTATGATTTATTGGCATCCCCTTTGAAACGGGGCGGCGACAAAACGTCACCAAGCCTGCTTGATTTATACAGGTATACTACACATGTTCTTTATCTAGCACTTTTGTATACCTCTCTTTATTCTTTTTCTTTTCAAAAATTTACCTCGTACCGCTACCTATGGTTTTAAGAGATCAGGTCGTACATATCTTTTCCCTGCTTTTTTTTCCACCAGTACTCTAATCGCCTCTTGCTTATCTCTATGGTTGATCTGTTGATGTTCCCTTCCACTTTAAACCCAAGCGCTTCTGGGAGTTGCACGTTACGTACGGTTCTTACTGGGTGGATCCCATCGCATTCCATTAGGATGTACTGAGTGGTCTCAGGATCTTTACTGCAGCATACACATGCCTCATATGGTTCCGAATATTTGCTCCAGTATTTTTTGGTCCTTAGGCAGCCAGCTCGAGCCTGAAATAGCGAGTTACGGCCCTTTGTATTATCGTACAAATTTTCCCTTCTAGTTTCTTTCTTCTCATTTCTGTAAATCTCCATTGTCGTTTTTGCTTCCATTCTTTGCATCTAATTCAGGGTCTCTATTTCTCTCACTTTCTTTCTGATGACTCCTCGTTGTCTATTTACAGTTTCGATTATCCTGTACTTGGTTGCCAATTTCCTTGACCTCTTCCTTCATTCTGTGTCCACGCTTTTCATGTAGAGATACTTCTGCACTTTAGCCACACATTTATTTTCATCCATGTTCCTGAGCCTTTCTTGAAAACTAATTTTGCTCTGAGCTTCTCTGACTTCAAAAGAGGCCCAACCCATGTCACCCTGCACTGCCTCATTTGTGGTATTACCATGGGCTCCCAAAGCCAACTGGCCTACTGATCTTTGGTTAACTTCCCAACCCGACAAGATATCCGATTTTAAGCATACAATGGCATTTGCGAATGTTAGCGCTGGCACCATTACTCCTTTCCAGATTCCACGCACCACCCCATACTTATTGTGGCCCCACAGTGCTCTGTGTTGCATTACTGCTGCATTCCGGTTCCCCTTTATTTTCAGATTATCTTGGTGGTTGCTTGAGTAATTCTTTCCTTCGTTTATGTGTACGCCGAGGAACTTATATTGCTTCACTATGGGTATTATTTGCTGTTGAATTGACACCACGAAGTTACTCGTCTCTTCATTTAAGATCATAATTCCTGATTTGTAGCTGCATTCCCACAGAATTCGTAAGTATCTGTAAATTGTTTTTATGGTCCGCTAGTAGCACAATGTCATCTGCGTACGTAAGTCGAGGGACCTTCTATTGCACCATTTGTCCATTACGCATGTAGGATAAATCAAAACCTAATTCGCTGTTTTCCAGTCGTCTTTCTACACCCTTAACGTAAAGCGTGAACAACAATGGTGACAGAGAGCCTCCTTGTTTCAATCCTTGGTGAATTCCCACCATTTCATTACCTTTTCGACATTCCCATACCACTTGTACTTGGTTGTCTTTATATATCACACTCAGCAGCTGCCACGCAATCGTCATCTATGCCTTCGTGCTGAAGAATATCCCATAACAATTCCCTGTCTAGGTTGTGCATAAGCTCCTTTAATATCTAGAAATGCTATCGATAAAGGTCTTTTCTGAGCTACTGAAATCCTATACACTGAGTTAGTACAAACATATTATCCTCTAAGCGTCTGCCTGGCCTGAACTCATTCTGTAGTTCCCCAATACATCGTTTTTCTCCACCCACTTCGACAGTTCTATTTTTTTGGCTTGCATTGCCATTCTATATATCACTGACTTAACTGTAACTGGCCTGTACGAGCTTGTCTTATCCTTATTTGCCTTTGTAGATGAGATTCATCTTGCTTTCACGCAATCCAACGGGAATTTTTTTGTTCTATTCACTTGCTCTATGGCATTAGGCAGCAGTGCCTTGCTTTTTGGACCGAGGTTTTCGATTAGCTCTATTGCGATTTCATCGGGTACTGCTCCCGTGTTGTTAGGGGCATTTTCTGCTGCCTTTTTCCAATAAAGGCTTTATATGCTAAATTTTGATCTCTCAGGCCTCTCTGCTGTTGCTGGATCTGTTGTCTGAACTACGCTTTTTCTCGGGCCGAAGTTATCCCTAATGACGTCTGTAATGTACCGCAGCACATCGTCTCCTTCGTAGATGTTACGGTCTTCATCCCTTATAGCCGTTTGCGAGTTTTTAGTTGGAGCTCCGAAAGCTTTCATATGGTTCCAGAATCTTCTTGGGGGTGCCTTTCTCTCTTTTTTGAATGTTATTCACCCAACGTTCACTTGCGCATTTAATTTTCTCTTGCACGATCTCACTCGCCACCCTTTTCTTTTCTCGGTAGGTAGGCCATCTAAGGAGCACCTCTTCTTCTTCTAGACCTAACTTTTAAGCTTCTCGATGAGCCCTAGATGCCTCTTTACGCTCTTCTATAGCTTGTTTTATTTCCTTGTTCCACCACTTACGTGGTTTCCTCTTTCCAATCCAACCACTGTTTTGCCGTGTGTGCCTTATTTCATGTTGCATAACGTCCACCAGTTCCTTATATTCCCTGACTGCTGTAGGAAAAGCCCCAATTTTCTTTTCTATGTTATTTGCGATCTCTGTTATTTGCTCGTCATTCATTTTTAAAAACTTTGAGGCTATTGGTTCATGTTCTGCGTTGGTATCTCGCCCAAACTTTAATGCTAAACGTATATGATCGCCTCCCAAGCCATTTTTTCCCATTGTCGTCTATTATCATTTGGTCTAGTTTTTCGTAGACCATTTCTGAGACAAAGGTGTAGTCGATATACATGACTGCCTGTTTCCGCATTGCCACGTTACCTGTCCATGACGCTTATTCTCCCTGTTAACTACTATAAGGTTCTGTTCATCACACAGATCCAGCACTACAGAGCCGTTGTAATCAGTATATCCGTCTAAGTCGTCCATATGTGCGTTCATATCTCCCACTAATATCACCTAGCCCGATTTACTTAACGCATTAATATCGCTTCTAATGCAATCGACTAATTCCTTATTTTTTCTCTGCTATCACTACCTATCCATAGGTAAGCTACTCCCAGCCACGTCTTTTTACCTTGATATGTGTCGTTCATCCATAAATGGGAGTATTGCATGAAGCGCCTCCTAACTAGAGTGTACGAGATTGCGGCAGTGGGTCGAACCACGGCCGCTCGCTGAAAGGCGGCCGTGGTACAACGCAGGCTCTTCGGTGAGCCTTTTTTCTTCTGATATTATTCCGCACCGATCAATTGTAAATAAAACGCTAAAAGAGCGGCGGAAAGAATGCAAACGACGCAAAAACGACGGTGCATCGAGCAGACGACAGCTACTCAACCAGTGAGCTCGCCTCAGCCAATGAGCGCTGCCGAAACAGCCGGAGCCAACGTTTATTTGCCGGAGATTCAGAATAAGGCGACTGTAGCGCCACCACAATTTCAACGTTTTCTGATTCACTCTCGGCGTTTGCCAAGGCGTCCGCAGGACCCACTCCCCCATTCTAGTACACTCTATGCTAACGGTGCCAAGCGACGAGATCAGCAAGAGTAGCGCATGCGCACAAAATTCACCCGAAGCCAAGTTTCGTCTGCTAGGCTCTTTCCACTAGAACGACACAGTCCCTGGCACGATTAATTCCGCGCAAGCTTCCCGGCTTACTTATCGAACGGCATCTAATGTTGAACAACCGACGCCGATGTCTACTAGGTCGCAAGACACGTCTGCAAGTATCTGATTTTAAATATGTGCCCAATGAAACGTGCTAAAATTGCAAAAATAAAATAATTCTTCTCAGACAAACGTGCTGCATGAAATATTGCTCCTTTTTTGCTCGCTTTGTCCTTTATCTTACGGTTGCATGTGTACTACTGTGGCATATGTTATAATAAAGACGCGTCCGGGTTCATGCGCACTTGCTGTCTCCGATAAGCAGGGAAGCTTCCACTTAATTAATCGCGACAGGGGAGGTGTCATGCCTGTGGGAAGAGCCTAGCAGACGAAACTTGAGCTTCGAGTAAACTTTGTGCGCATGCGCTACTCGTGCTGAACTCGTCGCTTCGCACTGTGTGAAGGCGCTGACGGACAGGCCAATCGGCACTCGCCCCTTTTACCCCTCGTTCTACTTTCTGTCCCATCATTCCCCCACCCCTCAGATGCTGAACCGTGCTCCCTATAAAGGCTGCAGAAACATGCATTTTATCCTTACCACAAACTTTACTACTACTACTACTGCTAATACTACTACTACTACTTCTACTACTACTACTACTACCACTACTTCTACTGTTAAAGAATCGGTCGACTGTACACTATTTAACCATGTAACGCTTTTACTCCTCTTGTTGAGAATGGTAATCAAGGCTTTCATTACATCGCATCGATCAAAGAAAAAAAAAAACTATTCTAAAGTTTGAAATACGAAACTAAATTATTTGTGCCTACTGGTCGTAGAACGGATATCCCACAGTTATTTTACCCTTGCAAGCAGATTGGTGCTCTCAATACACTAGGAAACAGTACAGAAACGCAAGTTCACCCATTATTTCCGGTAATAGCGTGCGCCCATGAGACTTTCCGCTTTTGTAACATCTGAAGTGCTCACTAAACTGTCCTTGCTCATTAGAAACAAAATGCCTCCATTCAGCAAACAGAGAGCATTTTTTGATTTCTTTTTGCTCTTTTTTTTTCTTTCTTTACAAGGTGAATGGAAGTGACATAGTCAACTTTTTTTCATAGGTGCACAGCGGTTTGCCCTTTCCTAAGGCAGTCTTGAGCACAACCAATCGACACCTACAGAAAACGTAAGCAAAGCAAGTGACTTCTAAGCCTTCATGCGCAAAGAAAAAATCAAAGCCGCTTTCTTAAAGAAAGATGCTTGAACGCGAAGCTTTCTCCCATGCAAACTGAATCAATGTCCAAAGCGAACGACCACGCAACGAACCCAGGAAATGCTGAGTGACCCGATGTGATGCATATGTTATTTGATGGCGTGTTTAGGATTGTATTTTTTGAACGTTGCAGTTGAATGAAGACACATTTCGTTGAGTTGCATGGCATTTACTTTATATCTTGTATCCGTTGACTGCACGCACACACTCACACTTTTGCGGACGACTCTACACTTTCACAGTATTGCCTTGTGATCGCTGTGGTAAGCCGTGTACACACTAGCGGCAAAACGCTTGCGGCGTGCCGCCGGTGGCAAAACGCAGCTGCGGCAGGGCGGACACACCAACCGGCGGCGCCCCACTGCGGCCATCACGTGACAACATAGACTCCTCCTCCCCCCCCCCCCCCCCTTCTCGAACGATCCGTCAGCCACATCCTGACGCGGGCAGACGATAGTGCGAAATACAGTGCACTAGAAAATATTGGGTAGTGGAAGGAGCGGCGGCCTCTGCGCGAGGCATATTGTGTAGAAGCTCGCCAGATGGCGCGCGCGCTCACTTCCCGAGCACCGGCCGAGGGAGTCCTGCGGCAGAACGCAGCAGGCGAGTGCGGCGGCACAGAGGTTCAGAATGCTGTGTTCATTTTTCCTCATGCTAAATATGACAAGTATGAGTTTATGCAAGCAACGCTAAGATCTGTTGCAAGGGATGGCGGGGCACGGTACGGACCTACAATGTATGTTATCGCGATGCACGCACTTCGTGCTGCAGCGGCAGGGTGCACTTTTAGCATCAAACTTTTTTTTGTACCCAGTTGCACCAGTCACAAGTCCGGTTCGAAACATAGAAAATACATTTGTCTTGAATAGGACTTAAACAGTGACTCCAACCAAATAAGGGTATTTATTAACCCGACGTTTCGGAGCCAATTCGGCTCCTTCTTCAGGGGGTATTCTTCGGACGGTGACGGTGTGCAGCTTTTAAAAAGTACATCGTAAGAAAGGGGAGAGAAAGGAGGTGGGGAGACACTCGACAGGGCACCTATTATAGACACACGAAAATGGCGAAAGGGTGGGGAGGCTGCGGCGTCGCTGGTTGACTGGGATGACCGATGCTGGGGGACACTTTACCCGCGGGAAAGCCGTTGAAGGGGGCGGGGGGGGGGAGCGATATGTTTTGGTGTTGGTGATCTAGAGCGGAGGGTCTTCTTTTCGCCGTGTCTCCGAGGCCATAGACATACACAGAGGGTAGGATGCCCTTCACGCGGTTTATATTACGTCGGGCTAATAAATACCCTACTTGGTTGGAGTCACTGTCTAAGTTCTAATCAATTTTCCCAGCCAGACAGGCAATTCTGTCGAAATGTTTAGCTTAAAATTTGTACTGAATGCATGTATATACTGCTTCATTCTTCTATCATTATGATTTAAGCAAGCGATGAACATGCGCATTTCAGAATCATGAGTCTCCTGCAGACAGTTTATTTCAGTGACTGTATCAGTAGGTAGGGGGGAGGCATTTTTCAAGAAACATACTGCAACAGATGAGTTGCACGATAGAGAGTACACAATACCATTTCACATACTTATGTACGGCGGCTCAACTTCAGATATCTTGAAGTCACCCGACTCTTTGGAACGGTTTAAGGACTTCACAAAGAAATGGAACCGTGTGTGGTAACATAAGAAGCTACAACTTTCACCGTCAAAGATATTCTGCATGGCTGGCGCACCCTATCCGGTCTTCTCGGTTTCTCTTAATAAGAGTACTAACATGCTTAACACGCTCATGATGCAGCTCTTGTGTACTGAATGTGGCTGTGAAAAGCTTTTTCTAATCTTCTAATAAACCTGAAAAGCCACCCGTCTGAATACAGTAGGCCACCATTGTCTCCTTGTGTACTGGGGCGGTATTCTGTAAGAGTCTACCTAGTTCACTGCCCATTTCGGCGGCCGCTGATTCACTGCTGCTTGACGTGCAGGAAGGAGACTGGCTGGCACCTTCCTGCACATCAAGCAGCAGCGAATCAGCGGCCGCCGAAATGAACAGTCCACTATGTAGATCTTACAGAATACCGCCCCTGGTGTACAGCCTGGTGTACAGCCTGGTGTACTGAGTTGCAGCAAGACTATCAACATCCTCCTTCTTTGGGAGAAGCATTTTGTGGCATTCCCCCATCACACTCCAATTTCAACAAAAACTTCCTGGCACCATAAGCACAAATAAAAAATGAGCCGGTCGTCACATTTTGCTTGAACACATGAGACATGGTCTGGTACAGGGCCCTGCTTTTGATACCCTGCAGTGGGAATGTCATCATCATCAAGAAGGCTTTGAATTATGTCAGTTTTGCCAGGCTTTGGGCCTTCCATCATGTCTGGCTCAATGAGTGCTGTAAGAACACCAGGCTCAGCATTCCCATTAGCAACGGATCTGGCAAGCCAATAAATACTTAGGCAAGACACAGTAATGAGAAACTGTGTACTGGATGGGTATTGCAACCGCTTGACTGCCGTGCTGTACCGAAGCGATTTTCAACTCGGTCCTGACCCAGCTTTGAGGCCATTAAGTACTTGTAGCTAACATTCTTTCTCATGTAGGTCAGCAACAACAGAACGCTTGCAATTGTGACTCTCAGGCCAACAGCAGTAGATGCGGACAGGAAGCCACCTCGACCACCTGCATGCAGCTTCCATTCGGTCAGGCATGTGAAAAACGAAAGAAGCCTTTCCACAGAAGCAGATTCTGGCCGCAGAGCGTGGCTTGGAAATCTGGATGTCATTAATTCAATGATGTCTCGGATCATCCTGCTACAAAAATGCACCAAGAATTTATTTTCTAATATCCACACTGTTTACGATCGTTTGAAGATTGTGCCGGGGCGCTGTCACATCCAGGCTCTCGTTGCCATCCGCACCATCATCTTGAGATGATGAATCATGAACGTCGCGACGAGACAAATGCACCTTTTTCGTGCGTGCAGCTGGGCACACTGCAACCGCGTTTTCTCTCTTGTCTTCTCTGACGCATTTCCTTTGAGAGGTAGGATGGCAAATCAGGCAGGAGCGTGGGCACCGCGGGGTCGGTCAGCGCAGGTTTACCTCGAGGAATCCTTACTTCCTCACTGTTGATGAAGTGGATATGGTGGCGCAAAATAAAATGCGCTTCAAAGTGCCCCTCCCACACAGTTGAAGTCTCGGATAGTGGCTTATCTTAGCAATGAAGATTCCTCTCCCACTGTTTCCACCTGTCATTGTGTTTAGGCACTCCAAAAAGAGACAACGTGCGCCCATTTACTTCTCTAAAACCAGGATGCCCGCTCTTGCATCCGGGCGCATAGCAATGCGCATCGCTTTTTTTTTCTTCTTCTTCTCTTACGTTATCCAAATAGCGACCACAGGGCAGCATCGAACAGACAAATGGTCACGCTCGGCACTTTCAGTAGCTTCACTTGCAAAAACACGAGAAGCACGCTGGCTCGTAACACCAATAACGACGCGGCAAAGCGGTTGCAGCTACGCGGGCCACGCGGGCTCCAACCGGCACGGTCTCCTCGGGAAGAGCACACCAGCGCCTCTAGCGGGAGTCTTCGCTCTTGGCTTCACGCTGCCTGTGCGCCCAGCCCTCCGCTCTTTCCACTACCCAATACTTCTAGTTCACTGTAGGTTGCCTAGAGCGCGGCGCGCCTTGCGGTGATTCATGATGCCGACTGGTGGCGCGCGCATCGACTCTAAGAAGCATGCGCTGTAGTTTGGCTGCTGTTGCAGCTTGTGAGTGCGCTCGCTTGGCATGGTTCTGTTAGGTTCTTTTTGCTCCACGCTCGTTTCTGTTCGCATTCACGCTGTGCAGTTGTGCCTCCTTGTGGTGACAATATTTGTACACGTTGTCATGCCGTAAGGAGCAATGGCAAGTCGCATGCAACGACAGATGCACTGCTTTACGCCGGGATGCACAACAGATTATGTTTCTGCTAGAAAAGCTGAAAAAAAACATCCCTTTCTAGGTGCCTGATGACGATGATGCACTTAAAGCGTGGCAGCGGGACAGAACCAAGATAATGTAGCTTGCCGTGGCTTGGAGATACTGAGATAATTTTTTGCATTCCGCCTATAATTACACAATCAGTCATAATTGATCAACTTCTCAAATATTAAAATTGACGTGTCAAATTGTCAATGAGAAAATTGTAGAGTAACATGAAAAATTCGCGATACAGCTTTCTGTTGCTCAAAACGTGCTACATAAAAACGTTTCTCCGAGCGTGAAAAAAGCCCGCGATACACGCAAGGCGCCTCGAGTGGCAGGACGCGCGGTAATTTTGCGTGTATTCGCGGGCTTCTTTCACGCTCAGAAATAACGCTTTTATGTTGCACGTGTAGAGCAAGAGAAATCTGTATCGGGAGTTTTTCTTGTTGCTGTACAATTTTCTCATTGACAATTGTCATCTAATTTTAATATTTGAGAAGTTGAATAAATGATTAGGAATAATTATGTAATTAGGCGGAATGCAAAAAATAATCTCAGTATCTCCAAGCAACGACAAGCAATACTTACCTTCGTTCTGTCCAGCTACGTGGCATTAGCATATTTTAAAATCTTGGTGCATGATAGTTCGGACACCCTGTATATTGAATCATATAATCAAGTGTTGTCTGTCGTCCTTTTGAGTATTCTTCATGATCACCACCATTCTAGTTCATCATATTGGCGACTGAAACAAGTTTGTTTACTTAACTCCTATATGGGATGATATTCTAAAGCATCATATTAACCAATCAGGCGTACAGGATGCAGTGCGCGTCGTCGTCGCAGTTTTATGACCTTTTAGGAGCGCTTCACTGCGAGCCTAGAAATAGGTGCAGCTTTCTCTACCCAGACCACTAGCATAATATTCTTCACATTGGCTCAAATCATTTTTTTTTCACTCCTGACTATTCGGTAAAGCAGGTAGAACGCGTGCGACCGAGACAAGGCGAAACATCGCTGTGCCGGCCGTGACGTGCCCGAAGCGAATCATTTTAACACTTAACCACTCATCAGAGGAAAGCTGATAGTCATTCATTGTCTCCTCTACTAACAAGGTACGATATCCATTAGCTTAACGCTCGTTATGTCAAATTTGGGACCGCTAATTGCGAACAAAAACGCCCGCATCGAAACCCGCGGCACCAACCACCGCGCCTCCGCGCCCGGGGAGCGATCTTGCTGGCACGATTGCTTGCAACACTCCGCTGCCGCCATAACAGTGTTGCCAGGTATGGCTATATATAGCCAAATTGGCTACAGAAAAAAAAATTTGGCGTCGACTTGGACAAGTTGGCTATGTGGCTATATTTGGGCTACAGAAAATCTGCGACGTCTTTGTTTGGGCTATAAGTGTCGCCCTAATCAACGCTCCAGAGGGGATCTGATCGAGTAGACAAAAATCTTGAAGGCTATGTTTTAGCTGGCGGAGCCGGGAGCGCGCCTGTGCGTGTGTGCGTGGGCGAAATGCCCTCCACGCCCCTCCCCATCAATTCTCTGCGCCGTTGTCTGAGCAGGTGGCTTTGTTCTTTGATGTACTTAAACTTACATCGCGCTTTACTGTGATACACCCGATCCCAGGGCATCAGGATGATGATGGGAGTAGAGGGTTTTTCACAGTACACCATCTTCTTCTTCTTCTTTCTTGGTTTTTACGTGCCAAAACAAGTTCTGATTATGAGGCACGCCGTAGTTGAGGGCGCCGGATTAATTTTGACCACCTGGGGTTCTTTAACGTGCATTACAACGCAAGAACACGGGCGTTTTTGCATTTCGCCTCCATCGAAATACACCTTACTAACATCGCTATGCTCAGAGAGCACTAAAATAGGGTCGGCCGATCGTGGTGCCGACATGAAAGAATGACGTGTAGATGAAACGCTGCGGTGTGTTCATGGTCAACTATCGCGGCGGGCACAGCTTTCGACCTGCTTCACGTTTCTCACGCTAAGCTTTACTGCCATTTTCCTTTTCGAGCACGATGAGTTTTTGTTAGTGCTTACATTAGAGGGTCATTTCCATAGGTTATACTTAAGATCGAATCCTCCTCGGCGAGGAGAATCGAACCATTAGAAAGTGGACGAAGTATGCGAGAAAGTATAAAAAAAATGGGAGCAAGACCCCGAGCCCAAAGTGCGTCCTGGTGCGTTTACTTACATATAGTTTGACCGTAACGTGACAAATGCAAGTACTTATTGTGCTAATATTGAAACATGTTTACCGCGATGCCATCAATGCGCCACGTCACATGAACATCACTCAGTGTGTTAGCTTAGCAGGTGAGGTATGTTTATCAACATGGTTTCTTTTTGAGAGTAACCGGTTTTCAGTTTTACCCCTGTTATCAATTTGTCGCTTACCTTTGCCCTTTGTTAGCCGCCGCGGCTTTTGCCATTTCGAGCGAGTTACGTTGGGGACGTGCTCGTCACCGCAAACAACTGCGCGCTTCTAACACTGGAATGCCGTTTGCGCAGCAACTGTTTAAAGGCCAACCTCCATGCAGCGAACTTTCGCGACGAATTTCACGTGACGAAAAATGCAGCGCGAAGCGCCGTCGCTAATTCATCACACCAAACTCCATGCAAGCCAGAGCCGGCAAACGCCGCCGACCTATGCGGTCGACGCAGCCCGCGAGGAGTCATTGTGGCCAGACGAGATAGGCTACGAAAGCGACGTTTGCGAATGAAAGCAGAAGGCAAAACAGAGCATAAATCAATGTTTTTTACACGTAAAATAAGGCGCCCGACCTGAAAAAGTGCGTACAATAAGTGCTCGCTGTTAGCTGGCATCTATTTAGACTGTAACTTTTCTTAATTATTTTGTGAATACCGTGGCACGTCGGTATTTCGCCGATACTTATTTCTCGACTGTCAACCTGTAGTTTGTTTACGGCTCTCTCGGCTCGCACGCAGCTGAGTTTTTCTCCCGTCAGCTTCCGCCTTCGAGCCTGCCCTGCCATCGAGGAAACACGGAAAGCTGATGATGATGATGTATCGTGTTTAATGGCGCAAGGGCAGGTATGGCCAAAGAGCGCCAGGCCCCTGTTCATGAGTTGGCAATGGAGCAATGAATTGCGAAAGGTAGACGTATCGTGGCTGTAAAAGGGCCTAAAAGCAATCGCTGTAAAATGCGTAAAATATATAATATGGCTATGGCTAATGAGGTGCACTATGAACACGAAAGAACAAATTATAAGGTAATTAAGATAAACGAAAATGTATCACAGATAAAACTTTCAACAAGCACTACTGCCTTGACAGACCCTTTGAACGCAAGGGCCTGGAGGCGCGTGCTATGCAAAACTACTATCGCGGCAACATCCTCTGAGGAGAGGATGCGCTACGAGACTATTGGGCAAATAACATGCAGTACAACATCACTCTGAAAATCCAAAACAGCTTTGGTGTTAAAGAGAGGTTCGTCACCAAGAAACATAGCGGGGTGGAGAGGGAGACGGTACTGGTACGCTAGAGGAAAGTGTCTTTTTCTCTCTCTTTCGGCTTCCCTGCACTCCACGAGGACATGGAGCACGGTAAGACTCTCTCCACATCTACCACAGGTTCGCTGGTCATTTCCCGTTAAGAGAAAATTGTCGGTGCCAGTATGTATGTCCTATTCTCAGACGAGAGAATAGGACATTAGTTCTTCGTACTTTCGTAACAGGATGCCACGGGCCTATCTGTGGCTTAACTAAGTGGAGCTTATTGTTCGTTTCCGGCATCCCACAAGCGCTGCCAGTGGCTTCGAAGTTTCTTTCTCAAGTAGGGCTTGAGATCTGTGGCAGCGATAGAAGCGGTAGGGTTAAGGGCTCGCGATGTAGTTGATGTGGCCATTTGATCAGCCAGAACATTGCCCTCGATGCCTCTATGGCCAGGCACCCAGCATATAATAATATGCTGGTTAGACAGGTATGCCTTGCACAGAGCAGAATACAGTTCAATAAGTACAGGGTTTTTGTGTCTATGTAGAGTCATGACGGCTTTTACGACGCTTAGGGAGTCTGTAAATATTATTGATCTTTTGAGTTTTGATTCGCCTATACTCTTCACAGCCGATAAAAGTGCATAGGCCTCAGCCGTAAAAATGCTTGTTTCCGGGTGCAGTACATCGGACTCGGAGAACGATGGGCCGACTACTGCATAAGATACCCCTGCATGTGACTTGGAAGCGTCGGTGTAAAACTGAGTGCAGGACGAGTACTTGAACTGGATTTCCAGAAAATGCATCCGGATATGTGCCTCTGGAGCATCTTTTGTGACCTCTACAAACGAAGTATCACACTCTATGAGTTGCCACTGCCACGGTGGCATTGGCTTTGCTGGGGCCATCAGAGTATTTTCAAGTAGTGGGATGTCCATTTCTTCACTAATTTTTCTTACACGTAGTGAAAAGGGTTCTCTTGCTGTCGGCCGGTTATTAAAGAGTGTGGAACTGGTCATATTATTTACGGTTGAGAAGGACGGATGTTCCGGGTTTGAATTTACTTTCAGGAAATAGGTGAGGCTTAAGGATGAACGTTGCATATCAAGCGACCACATGTCCGCCTCTACATACAGGCTTGCCACAGGACTTGTCCTGAAGGCACCAGTGGCTAGGCGGATGCCTAGATGGTGTACAGGATCCAGCATCCTTAGGGCGCTTGGCGTAGCGGAATGGTACACTATGGCGCCGTAATCTAATCTTGTAAGTATGAGGCTCTTGTACAAATTTAAAAGACACTGTGTGTCACTACCCCAAGCGGTGCGTGACAACACTTTTAGAATATTCATTGTTTTCATACACTTGTTTCTTAGATACCGTATGTGTGCCACAAATGTAAGCTTCGTATCTAGAATCATACCTAAAAATTTATGTTCTGTTTTTACGTGCACGCGTTCTCCCTGCAACTCAATGTCAGGATCGGGGTGCAGACCCCTCTTTCTGGAGAACAGGACGCAGGTAGTCTTTTGTGGGTTAAGGCTAAATCCATTCTCGTCTGCCCACTTAGACACCTTGTTCAGACCAAGCTGAATCTGCCGCTCACAGACTGCGAGGTTGCACGAGGCGAAACCTATCTGCACATCATCGACGTATGCAGAATAAAACATGTTTCTTGGGATATACAAACGCAAAGAACTCATTTTTACGATAAAGAGAGTGCAACTGAGCACCCCACCCTGTGGCACTCCAGTTTCCTGCACAAAAGGTCTTGATACAGCATTTCCCACACGAACACGGAAAGTGCGATTAGATAAATAACTTTCTATGACATTTAACATGTTACCACGTATACCAACGTGCGAGAGGTCTCTAAGTATTCCAAACCGCCACGTGGTATCGTAGGCTTTTTCTATATCAAGGAATACAGAGAGAAAGAACTGTTTATGGACGAAAGCTTCACGAATTTGCGTCTCAATACGTATCAAATGGTCGGCGGTGGATCGACCTTCTCGAAACCCGCATTGGTACGGGTCAAGCAATTTGTTTGATTCAAGAAAATGTATCAGTCGGCGGTTAATCATTTTTTCGAATAGTTTGCACAGGCAGCTTGTTAGTGCTATAGGGCGGTAACTCGAAGCAGACGATGGGTCCTTGCCCTCCTTCAGTATAGGAATGACAATGGCCTCTTTCCAGGCAGAGGGGATCTTGCCGGAGGTCCATATAGCATTGTATAGGGAGAGGAGAGTTTTCTTTGTTTCATGAGGAAGGTGCTTCAGCATTTGATAAGCTATGCGGTCAGAGCCTGGCGCAGACTTGTTGCAGCAACTAAGTGATGCATACAGCTCAGCAATGCAGAATGGCTGGTTGTATGCCTCGTTTCCGGTACCTTTTCTTTCTAGTTTCTGTTTTTCTATTGTAGCCTTGTGCCTTTTAAATGTTTGTGAATAATGGGATGAGCTGGCCACATGTTCAAAATGTGCTCCCAGACAGTTAGCTTGGTCTTCCAGACTGTGGCCTTGTGTGTTTACCAACGGGATTGAAAAAGTTTGTAGCCCTTTTATCTTGTTAACTTTTTTCCAGACTCTGCCCTCTTCTGTATATGAGTTGATACCTGATAAAAACTTCTCCCAACTCTCTCTCCTGGCCTGTCGGCGCGTTCTCCTGCCCTCCGATTTTATTTTCTTAAAATTGACAAGATTCTCCGCAGTTGGGGAATCGCGTAGCAACCCCCACGCTTTGTTTTGTTTCCTACGAGCGTTCCGACATTCCTCGTTCCACCATGGGACACGGCGTTTGCAGGTCGCACCACTCATTTCTGGTATACATTCAGAAGCAGCATTGATTATGAAAGATGCAAGATACTCAACGGCAGCATCAATTCCCAGCAAAGATATGTCAGGCCACGAGATACCACTTGTAAGACTCTTGAATTTCTCCCAATCTGCCGTATCCAAGTTCCACCGGGGAGCTTGTGGTGGAGGTTCGTTTTGTAGTGGTGATCTCAGCAGTATGGGGAAGTGGTCACTCCCGTAAGGATTTTTTATCACTTCCCATTTGAGTTCAGGAAATATAGACGGGGAAGCTACACTGAGATCAATGGAAGAAAAAGTTTTGTTTGCGAGATTGTAGTAGGTGGGTTCCTTTTTATTCAGGAGACACGCACCAGAGGAGAAAAGAAATTGTTCGATTAGGCGTCCTCGCGCATCGATACGCGTGTCGCCCCACAAGCTGCTGTGTGCATTCAAATCGCCAAGAACGAGGTAAGGTTCTGGTAATTCATCTATAAATGACTGAAATTCATGCTTGTGTAAAGGATAATGTGGGGGTATGTAGAGCGAGCAAATGGTGACGAGTTTACCCAGAAGTACAGCGCGAACGGCTACCGCCTCAAGTGCCGTTTTGAGTGGAAGTGGCTGACAGGCTACACTTCTGTCGAGTATGATGGCCACACCACCAGATGATGTGGCAGAATCCTCGCGATCTCTTCGGAAAACAATATTCTGACGTAGGAAGTTGGTGTTTCTGGAGTTTAGGTGCGTTTCTTGAACACACAGCACCTTTGGATTAAATTTATTGATAAGTTCTTGGATGTCGTCTAGGTTGTGGATTAGTCCTCTAACATTCCACTGCATTATTGTGTTCATGTTGGATGAAAATAAAAGGCGCTGTGTGTCTGAAAAGGGAGGAGAGTGACTTTACTTTACAAGGCCTTTGTCAGGCCCTGTAATTGGTGTTTTGTCTTTTCTGGAGCGGTCAAGAGAACCTCGCCGCTCCTTCGACGCTACCTGCGCCGTTTGGCTTGGACTGGTGTCCATAGCCTCTTGCGAGGCACTGGACACCCGCTCCAAAGAGCGATGTGTGCGTCGCGTAGACTTCGTCTCGAGCGACGAAGTCTTCGTCCCTACCGTACCGGAGGTCGACAGGACCCCTGTGGCCTCTGCAGTGGCCTGGCTGCTGCCGGAGCTTGTAGAGGCCACTGGTGTGGACACTTTGAGAGATGGCAGGGCAGCGTTGGCTGCTCCCACCTTAGGGGCGGGTGGCGTTAGCCTCGGCACGCTAGGCGTGGTCCGGGCTACCGCCAGAGGCCGTTGTGGTGCCGCCCCCCGTTGCACCACTTCGGCGAAGGATGTTTTCAGTGACAATAATGATGAGATCCGTTGTCGAGCTTCACGGAATGTTATATTCTCCTTAACTTTTACTGTAATTATTTCCTTTTCTTTCTTCCAGGCTGGACAAGCTCTGGAGTATGCAGGGTGACTGCCGTCGCAGTTCGCACAATGTAGCTCATCATTATTGCAGTCGTCAGCAGAGTGAGCGGTTGTGCCGCACTTTGCGCAAATAAGCTGCCCTCTGCAGCTCTGGGATGCGTGACCAAATCTCTGACATTTGAAGCATCGTCGTGGGTTGGGGATATAAGGTCGAACATGAAGTTTTACATAGCCGGTTTCGAGAGTCTCAGGTAAAGTAGTTGAGTTGAAAGTGAGTATTAAGTGCTTCGTTGGGATTTCGATGTCATTCCGCCTGAATTTGATGCGCTGCACGTGGATTACGCCTTGGTCCTTCCATCCATCCAGGAGTTCTTCTTCATTCAATGTCATTAAGTCTTCATCTGATACCACGCCTTTCACTGTGTTCATAGTTCGATGTGCGCTCACAGAAACAGGTATGTTACCAAAAGCTACGAGGTGTGCGAGTTTGTTGTGTTGTTCCTTGTCTTTGAGTTCGAGGAGCAAATCTCCACTTGACATCTTTGTTACCTTATAACCAGCTCCAATGGTCTCTTTTAGGCACTTGGCCACAAGAAATGGGGAAATTGCTCTAGCTTTCGTAGATGACTGCTCACAGTGAAGGACGTGGAATTTGGGGAAAGTTTCTTTGTTTTTGGGCCAGAATAGCGAGGTTGCGTCGGTGCGTACCCTTTTCGAGGCACGATCGGTAGAAAAGGGGTTTGAGGATCCCATGGAAATAAGTGATTTATTCGGCAACGGCGTCTGCCACCCACCACGGAGCCCAACAAGGGGACGTGGCAGAACATATAAACAAGTCTGCACAGCGCCAGCAGTATGCCGTTACTATAACCCAATATGGTATACCCAAGGTAGGACAGCCACACCAGGTTAACCCTTGCCGCCAGGAAAAGTGGAAGTGAATAGAAAAGATGAGAAGACAGGAAAGATGAAAAGCGGGAGAAAAAGACGAAGATTGGAGAGGAAGACAGGAAAAGGCGACTGCCGATTTCCCCCGGGTGGGTCAGTCCGGGGGTGCCGTCTATGTGAAGCAGAGGCCGAAAAGGTGTGTTGCCTCCGCCGGGGGGCCATAAAGGTCCGAACACCCAGCATCGGCTCAGCCCCCAGGATCCCCCTTTCCCCAGACACGGCTAAGCCGCGCACGGCTACCCGCGGGAGGGTCCAACCCTCATGTGCTCGGGTCCGTGGTGTCGCAACACACCAAACGCCTGCTTACGCAGACGCCCCTGCGGGGGGCGAACTACTGAGGCTAACATCCCTTAATTGAAAGACCGAACTCTTCCTATCAACCACAACCGCCCCGCCCTTTCCAGACTCCGTGTCGCCGTCTGAGCACCTTCAAATTTACGCGACGCATTGATGCTAGGCTACTCAAATCATTCCTTCAACTCGTATTGTTGATACTTGCACAGTGACCGGCTGACTGGCTCTTCAGGCACCCCAAACGCTCGCCGCCCACGACACATCTGAACGCTCCCTCACCTCTCGCTCCCCCAACCCCCGCTTATGTCACTTTTTTTTGCCGCTTCCTTGCTCTCGCGCTGTTTCCCCTCGTCTTAGAAACCGCGCCTTGACAGTAAAACGCGAGCGGTCATTTTCTTTTCAGTCTCTCCCTTTACAGCCAGCAGTAGCCGACATCGACGTGACGTCACTCTACTAACCCTTTAAAACTAACCCGCCGAGGATGAGGCCTCATTCACACAGCCGTCAAACGCTCCGTCACGTCACCGTCACGGCATCCGTTTTCGTCAGGGGAGAGGGTTTCCGAGTCGTTTTTCCCTCAAAAACGGCTCGCCGGCGACGCAGAGCGGTGTTCTACGTTTCCGTCGCCAGCACGGTGACGGAAACCCTCTCGGAAACCCTCTCCCCTGACGAAAACGGATGCCGTGACGTTGACGTGACGGAGCGTTTGACGGCTGTGTGAATGAGGCCTGACGAGGCCGCCCTTGACGAAGATAGGTCCTCCTATCGAAACGTTGGCCAGCCTTTCTGAGGCACCTTATCCCTGGTTATGACATTTATATCATGTGTACTACCCCATCTGTCAGCCACCTCTTTTCATTTTGGATATTCAGTCTAGTTTGACATTCAAGCTCTAAATCCTTGGAACAGCGTGAAATAGTAAGGATTTATTCATCAGCTTTATGACAGTATTTCTTCTCTGAAGAAGTACGCTGAAGTTTCCTGCACAGGTCTTAACCAAGGTGAGACATAACGCAGTAACAATAATTTGGAAGAATAAAATCAGACCAGAAACTTTCTCTAACGAAGTAGTGGGCTTACAAAAACCGGCCGGTAGTGCACATCTTCACTAGCAGACAAACGTCAGTGACGCAGTCGAAAAAAATATTGTGTCGTCGGTCACCACAATCGACGCCACAAACATATAGCCTATATGTGGCAAAATGATGCCTGTAATAGTTTGAGGTTGAAGTAACACATCAAATGGGCAGCATACGAACGCAATCGGTCTCGCTGCGCTCAATGAAAGTGCGTTAAAGACGCCCCACAGCGCACCCAAAACCCAGTCACTCGAAGCGCCCTTGGGCCAATTTCTTAATAGCGCGGCACGGGAAAGCGCCATTCTGTCCACTCGATCATATTCTAGTACAGTGTAGTCACTATTCACTTTCTTTGAACATCTTTGTCATTAGCGTAAAGTGTGGGCGTGTAGAAACAAAAATGTTATCGAGACACACAATCGTGTTCGCATAACTCAACACCATCTTTCAGTGAAAAAAAAGACAGGAAAACTGTACTCACTTCACATTATTCCCGTCTCAAAAGTTATTTAAGCGACGTAACAGCAGCCACGGTAGTAGTGAAGGATTCTATAATATATGGACGCTTCACCTTGAAAAAAATATGTATATGTCAACTTAAGTGCATGACATCACAAGAACTTTATTTGAGTCCTGAGGAACTGAGATCTAGACGAGCCGAAGGCTCCCCCAGATTAAGTCGGTGGCTCCGCCCACGATGGGACCGGGAGACCAAGTCCCGTCGCGATGTCGTGGGCCCTCTCGACAGCCTGGAGTTCAATTTGAAGATTGCTGCTCTTGAGGGATTCCTCCTATTGCTCTTTCGTGATGGGTGGAGAGCAATGAAACTTAAGTGCATCGCATAAATAAGCTGTCGACATTTGTTCACGGTATGTATGCGCTCGTTATGGCTACATGATTGATAATACCTTAAACATTTCATGTTGAAACTCGTCGAAGGCGCAGTCTCATTTGAATAGTGTTTGGTGAACATGCATTATATTGTTACGGGGAGCAAAACAGCTGGCGCAAAACAGTAGAGCGAAGATGCGCGGAAACAAGAAGCAAGAGCACAGCGCCGTCAGGCCGGGCGTTGTAGCGGTGTAAGGTGTCGTTGTGGAGCACAAACATCCGTAAGGAAGGATAAGGGTGTGGTGAGTTGAGACCGTCTATAATAGGCTGCCAAGGTGAGTCGCTGTGCTGTTCGTCAGCTATGTGTACGAAGTCTGTAATGGCCAGAACAAAGGTGCCAGGTTCATCTTCCAGTGTATCAGGGGGATCGACCGGGTATCGTGAGAAGCAGTCAGCGTCTTGGTGAAACCATGAAGATTTGTAGAAAACCGAAAATGAGTACTCTTGCAAGCGGAGTGCCCAACGGCGAAGGCGACCAGTGGGGTCCTTGAGCGAGTAAAGCCAGCAAAGCGCATCGTGATCTGTAACAACTGAAAAGTGCCTGCCATACAGGTATGGGCGGAATTTTGCGATGACCCAGACGAGAGCTAAGCACTCGCGTTCTGTGATCGAGTAATTTTGCTCCGACGGCGACAGAAGGCGGCTTGCATAGGCGACCACGCGGTTGAGGCCGTGCTGCTGTTGTGCAAGGACGGCGCCTATACCGTGGCCATTGGTGTCGGTACGAACGTCCGTGCTGGCTGACGGGTCGAAATGTGCTATAACAGGTGGGTTCGTTAGGATGGCAACGAGCGATGAAAAGGCGTCCGCTTGGTCACAACCCCGAGGGCGGGCCACTTCCGAGAAGTTCTGGACAAAACTACGGAAGTACGAGCACAGGCCAGGAAAAATGCGGACGTCTTTGGCCGGCCGCGGAGTAGGGAACTAACTAACCGTGCGGACTCAGTCAGGGTCTGGCTGCACGCCTGCAGCGTCAACAAGGTGGCCGAGTACGCAGATCTGACGGTGCCCAAAGCGACATTTCGATGCGTTAAGCTGGAGACGAGCACGGCGAATAACATCAAGGACGGTGGACAGGTGAGTGAGATGGTTTTCAAACGTAGTCGAAAAAACGATAACATCGTCCAGGTAGCAAAGGCATATGGACCACTTGATGCCTCGAAGAAGAGAGTCCATCATGCGCTCGAAAGTAGCAGGAGCGTTACATAGGCCAATAGGCATCACGTTATATTGATAGAGGCCATCAGGAGTCCCGAAGGCGGTCTTCTCGCGGTCTCGGTCGTCCACAGCGATTTGCCAGTATCCTGAGCGCAGGTCGATGGAAGAGAAATATCTGGCGCCGTGCAAGCAGTCCAGTGCGTCATCAATACGCGGGAGAGGATACACATCCTTCGTGGTAATCTGTTTGAGGTGACACAGAATCTCCAGCTATTGTCTTTCTTTTTCACAAGTACGATGGGAGATGCCCAAGGACTGCATGAGGGTTCAATTGTGCCTTCGCCCAGCATTTTCTACACTTCCTGTTGGATGACAGCACGCTCCGGAGCTGACACACGGTAAGGCCGTTGGTGAATAGGACTCGCATCGCCGGTATGAATGCGATGGGTGACGACGGAAGTCTGGCCCAAAGGACGGTCGCCAAAATCAAAGATATCCTGGTAGGAAACCAGCACGCGGCGAAGGGCAGCGGACTGTGCCGGAGGAAGGTCTCCTGATATCATGCGGGCGAAGTGGTCGCAGGACGAACCTGACTGCGATGACGGCGGTGAAAATTTCCGTGAAGGTTCTGTGGTCAGGGCAGTAACCGTGTGGCCGGCCAATGGGATCAGATGAGCGAGTGATATGCCGTGAGGAAGAACTTGCGTCGAGTAAACAAAATTGAGTATGGGAAAGGAGGTGCCGTTGTTTGTAACTGTCACCACCGTATAGGGGAGCGCCACATTGCGTGTCATGGCGACCTCAGGAATAGGGCAGGCAACGTAGTCGCTGAAAGCTGGACGTATATTGCGGCTTGGGGAGGCAGTCGAAGAAACTCGACGGAGCATAGGCGGGGTGGGCCGGCATCGACGTTGTCGGAGCACGAAGGAAGTTCTAGCCACAGAAGGCCCGTGGAGCAGTCGATAAGGCAGCGTGTGTGGACAGAAAGTCCATTCCCAAAATGAGGTCATGGGGGCATAGTTCTAGAACAGCAAAAAGAACAGATGTGTGGCGACCAGAAATGGTGATGCGTGCAGTGCACATTCCAAGTATGGCAAGGGTACTCCCGTCGGCTACTCCGACGGTAGGTGAAGTCGCGGGCGTCAGGACTTTCTGGAGGCGGCGCCAGAGGCTCGAGCTCATTACAGAAATTTGTGTGCCGGTATCAACAAGAGCGGTAACTGCTACACCATCAACCAGAACTTCAAGAAGCTTCCATCGGGTATGAGGGACCATCAGAGGATTTTGAGGCCGGGTCGTAAATGCAGCGTCACCTCCGGGGGCTGCACTGGCTAGATTTCCGAGAGGCGGTCAAAGGGAGACCGAGAGCGGCGAGGTTTGGGCGAACGGGACTGACGGCGCTGGGGCGATGGTGAGCGGCTCATCCGGTTTTCCCTAGGAGGACATTCAGCACTTGAGGCCTCAGGACGGAACGACGGGGCATATGATGCACGGTCCGGGCGATTGTAAGTGTTTGGTCGATAGGGCGTGGGCCAGCGGCTGCGGCAATGGCGGGCGATGTGTCCAATCCTATATAGAGCATGTGAAGCAGATGGTCCGGTCATCAGGTGCGCGCCAATCGGCTGGATTTCGATAACATGGCCTGAAGGTCGTGTTCGGTCTCGCAGCAGTGACGACAGGGGCGACCGGGTGGGTAGTAGCATTACCGTTGTCAAAGGTGGGTAAAATGCCCATATTCGCGACCTCTTGGCAAACCACGGCCTGAATTAGCGAAATTGGAGCCAGGTTGTTGCTTTGCATACCGTCATGAGGGGTAACGGGTACCATGGCCTCGAGTTCTCGACGGACGATCCTGGTGACGTTTTTCTGGAGCTTGCGCTTGCCGAAGCGTGGCTAAACCTTCGCATGAGGACGTGGCAGCGGTATTGGGAAGTCGGTCGAAGCGGTGAGTGATACGTTGACTTTTGGCCAGCTCAAAACGACGACATTCAGCGATGACCGACTCCACTGTAGATCAGTTCTTACACAGTAGCAGATTGAATGCGTCATCGGCGAGGCCTTTAAATACGTGGCGCACTTTCTCCGCTTCAGTCATGTCCTTGTCGACCTTGTGGCACAGAGACAACACGTCCTGAATATACGAGATGTACGGTTCTGTGGACGTCTGAGCACAAATTTCGAGCTCCTGCTTGACCGGTAGTTGTCGTCCGATAGGTCTCCCAAATAGATCACGTAATTTCTGCTTACAAACGTCCCAACTTGTCAGATCTGCCTCATGCGTCTCGAACCACAGTAGCGCAGTGCCCCGCAAATAGAAGATGACATTCGCAATTATCGTCGGGTCCCACTTGTTAGTGAGGCTGACGCGCTCATACATTGCCAGCCATTCATCGACGTCCACACCACTTGTGCCGTTGAATGTCCCGGGGTCACGAGGGTGCAAGAGAATGACCGGTGATGGGCCTTGCTCACACTGGGTCGCTTGGTCGGTCATTGTGGTGGCAGCAACGCGCCGTCCGCTGCGAAGATCCAGTTCCCGGTGTTGTAGAGAGCGTACCCCGCACCTCCACCAAAGGTGTTACGAGGAGAATATACAGGGTGTTTCAATGAACACTTTCAAAATTTATTTAAGGTTGCCTGTGGCAGATAACCCAATTCTAGTTAGTGAGCTGGTCTACTCAAAGAGGCGGACATTACTTGCACAAGAAATTGAAATGCATAATCAAATAATTAACAAAAATTCACTAATTAAGTTTCTAACTAATTATCTGATGGCCCATATTGCAATTTACAAACTTAGCCGTGGAGTTCGCAAGGCGGATCCACTTGCAACGAATTCTCGGGATGACGCCAGTTCCGAGATATTAATTCCCGAACTTTGCCGAGAAATGCATTGGCGTTCCAGTTAGTTTCTTAACAAAACGTCGCTTCATGCATTGAAGCACAAAATTAACTGGAACGTCAATGCATTTGTCCGCAAAGTTCAGGAATTAATATCTCGACACTGGCGTCATCCCAAGAATTAATTCCAAGTGGATCCGCCTTGCGAGCTCCACGGCTACGATTTGTAAATTGCATTATGGGCCATCAGGTAATTAGTTAATTATTGCCTTTTGGTTAATTATTCGATTATGCATTTCAATTTCTTGAGCAAGTAATGTCCACTTCTTCGAGTAGACCAGCTCACTAACTAGAGTCGGGCTAACTGCCGCAGGCAATCTTAAATAAATTTTGAAAGTGTTCGCTGAAACACCCTGTATATACAATGGATATATTTACAAGGTAAGGCGCACAACGCGACAGCAATCGTTCAGGATAGCGCGTGCACACCAGAAAGCCACGCCGTCGTCGTCGTCCAAGCACCGACCACAGGATCGCCGCTCGTGACCATATTGTCACTGGGTACTAAGTTTTCCAAACAAAAAATGAGACAATCACTCCTGGCTGCCGAGAGATAAGACAGTGCAAGGACGCCAATATATGTTCTTCCTGTAAGGTGGTGGTATACCATTTATTACAAAAGATCATGACCTTAGGAACTATTGGACGAAATGACAGGACATCTGCGTCGAAATATTTCACATCAAATTTTGCACAAATTTACTAATAAATTCATGGCAGAGGACGAGATGCCTTGACGCGGAGCAAGTATTTTGGAAAAATTCCTCCATGCCCTGGCGTTATTTTCACTGTATAGTTTTCACCAATTAGCCTAACACTAAAATACTAAGCAATTTGTATACCACCACCAATGTCGCGAAATGTCCCAGTACTCATTCTGTTCACTATAATAAATTATGCGATAAAGAACGAGGAAGAGAAAAATGCTAGATGTGAGGTTATCCAGACACCTTCAGGTTTGCTACTTGGCATTCAGCACAACGTGCATGGATGTGCAGACGCCTGATATTGATTGCGAGAAAAGGTGGCAGGTTATATAGTGTGTTCCATGGACCAATCTCTTAAAACAAAGGCAGCGAACTACAATGATGCAATTAGCTCTGTTCCGTCAGCAGCCGAATTGCGTCGTCTGACGGTAACAATCCCGTCAACTAACGAAAAGTATTTTACCTATAGCAACATTTAGGGTCCAAATGCGTAAGTTTAAATGCGAGAACATGCTTCGCTTTCGGATATGTCCTAGTTTCCAGCTCGCTACTTTGTTCTGAGATAATTTTCTGCCACAAAATATTCGTAGAAGTTATGCAGATTTCAACATATCGGGAATTGATCTAAGCGAAGCAAGTGAATATTATTAGGAACATTCCATTTAAAACGAAGGGAATGCTGCCAAACACGTTCTTTTTATCCCATTTCTGCGCTTATTATAGTCGTTTCACATCCGTGCTTCATGTCAACAAAACAGGAAACCTACTCCAGCAATTCCGGACATTGCCTTTAGTTCACAGCTTTCTCACCACGTGGCGTACGGACCTTTAGGAATCTAAATGCGCGTGATGATGCACAAATGTGTACTGGACGAAACTAGAATACACGTAATAACAATAAAAAACAGTACCACGCCAACAGCTTTCACCGTAGAGCATGGCCGAGCGCACATCCGGGATGGCTGATCTGATAACCTCCACGCGTATAAGGTGAGCGGCCAGCTAGTAGACTGTGAATCAGTAGTTTTAACGCGATAGCGTTAAGGGCTCCGTGTCGCAGAAAATCCGGCGTTGGCGTGCGATGTCGGCGTTGGTGGCAGAGAAAATCATCCCCAACAACCCCGACCGCGCAGGCCTTCCACGTGGTGCAAGGTTTTGGTGAACAAAAATTGAATTTCTAACAGTGAAATGCGCCAGAAAAATGGTAATGTACGACTTTACCTGCTTCAAGAAAAAATAGCTCAAAAGAAGGTCGAAAAGAAGACAGGTACAACAGACAGGCGCTAACTTGCAACTGAAATTTTATTTAAAGAAACAAGGATTATATACATGAAAATGAATCGCACCTTATTTTTTCGTCAAGTATGTTACACCAACTCGGTCACATCAAGCTGCTGCTACGACTTTACCATTCGGCGTCGGATTGTAATTTGAATGTTCGAGAAAACCAAATTCTGCTACGAGGAAACTCAAACATAAACCCCCTTTCCAACCTACAAACGCCCGCTCGGGTACTTTACTTGCGAAAATGATATCCAGATGGCGCTCGCATCATCGGCAGGTCAAATTGGGACTTCGCCTGCTAATATGATTTGGACACGCGCGCGCGTCGGGGCAATAACCTACAAATAATAAAATATAAAAAAAAAAAGCTGCTAGGGCGAAGTTTAAAGGCGAAGCTTAAGCATCCTCCAATTTTTGCTGCTATTGACAGGCGTTTAGAGGCTCCGTAGAGCTTCGAGAAAGGGGGTACAGAATCTCGAAAGAACGGCCTCCAACCTCCCCCCCCCCCCCTTCCGTCTATCTTATGCTCGTCCAACTTGTTGTTCGACCGAATTGTCGTGCGGCTTCAGCGGGCGTCTTATAAAAGTAAACATGCCCTTTTCTGGCTTTAGTTTGCGAAAGCTGGTTCTCTAAGAATAATGTAAGCTTGCTAAATGGTGGTGATGGATGCATGTTTCAGGATATGCAGTCGCATGATTGACCTCCGTAATCTAATCTCGGTTGGCCACAGTTTACGAGTCCATTTGCGCATTTGGGTGCAGGTGCCTGGTCGCGTTATGTTCAGTGCCGTAGAAGATTATTTTTCTAAGGCGAATGCCTTAGGTGGCTATACTGGCGGGGCCCTTTCCGGTGACCTTGGCGACACCGAGCGGTGACGAAAATGGCCGAGGCCGCCAAGAGTAAAATCACGTCAACTAATGCTCGGATTTATAGTTTTCTCAGCGAGGTTCCTGTAAACAAAGTAAATTAGTCTTTGAAAAGCAAATTTGGTACATTTCAGCCTAACACCTTTTCTAAGGGCTTGGTAAGCGATGGGAGTAAATGCAGCAAATCATCGGGAAGTGGTCAATGTTCAAAGACCTTCTTTACTGACGGTCTTCAAGTAAGGCGCATTAGTTTGAACAACCTGGAATAGTTCCGTTGTTTTCGTGAGCTCGCATTAAAAGAAGACGCCCGAAGTCATATATTTCATTATCCACGTGGCATGCTGCCTCCTTGCTTAAGCATTGGTGAAACCGTTATGAAACCGAATATGGACTGATGTACACAACCGAGTTAAAACTCGGTAAACTCATCGCCTTGGCTCAGTGGCTATAATGATTCGCTGTTTTGCCTGAGGTCGTGGGTGGAAACCCGACTATTAGGGTCGCTTTTTCTAACGACGAACAACAGGCATGTGTATTTCTACGTTCTATTGAACATTAAGAAACCCTAGATCAAGATTATTCCCTACCCTTGACTACGGCATCCCCCATTGCTACCTGTTGAGATTCGGGTCGTTAAAGTCAGTCAGCGACAAGTGCCGATATTTTACGCTGAGCAAAGAAGTAAAGCAATAGTTTCTTGTGGTGTCTGGTTTTTTAGCCGTCTCGCAGCTTGGGAAATCCACAGCACGATTAGGTGCTTAATACGGGTGTGGCTAATGTTGCTGACCATGTCGCACCGGAGCTTTTCAAGTTTTCATTTTTTCAACAAAATGCATACTAAACCATTACAATACAAGCAGTATGCATTGGCAATTACAGCATAAACTGCTTAAGTGTAATGGGTAATTTCACCTCAGCTTATGGCCTAAGAGCCTAGGCTATGTGAAATCCAAATGAATGGTTATTCAATCACCTACGACACGCTGTTCATCACTGTGTACGTAGCCCTGCTTCCAGGAGTCGAAGAGAAACCTATGTTAACGCCATAAACAGTAAGTGTGCAAATGAGCCAAGCCCAGCTGAGCTAAAATTTCAGATATACAACCAAGATGTTTTTCTTTCGCATCGCCATTGTGCTTTGTTTTGTTTATGTAAAGTTATCCGACATATTCGGTTTGTTCGCTGCGAGCTAACTATCCGCAATAGTAAATTATTTATGAAGGCACGAAACAGCGCCACACATCCGCAAGCATTTCGCAGCGATCTTCAGAAGATCTAAGTATTTGTGGCATTTTTCACCTTTGCTAAAGTACATGCGCAAGTGCTACGACCGAGACAAGAGCTTCTTCCGTTTTCGGGATCCTGATGCAAAGGAATGAATTCCCTGATCTGCGAGCCAAATATGACGGCGAATTCACTTGTCGAGTTTATAAAACGCATTTGATACTCTTAACAGTAGGAGTAAGCGAGCTTTGACACGCTCGTTGAGCGTCATATCTTTGTCACTTCTACAACCTGCGATGTCGCCCTGTAAAGTGTTCCGATCTGCTAAAAATTGAGGTAGCATAAAAATTTGTAAAGCAAAAGCGCTGCACTCCCAGAACTGCATTGCTTTTCTGCCAGCCATCTGTAAAAGAAGCCGCGGCGCCATAGAAACCAGTCAATAAAGAGTGAAGTAATCATAGCTATTTATTGATTTAGGTGCTCCAGTGTCTCCATTTCAAACTTGCGTCCGCTTCGTTCCTTCTACTTCATCCATGTCAACTATTGTCAGTCGTTTTCGCTGAGTAACAACCACTGACCATTTCCACGAGCGTGTAAAAACGAAGATGGCAACGATAATAATCACTACTACTACTACCTCAACTATATACTATCCCTACTACTACTGGTACTAAATTATTATTATTTATTATTGTAGGGGAAGTACCACAACAATAAAAGCTTTCCATGAGATCCAACGCAGTGTTTTAGCATAAGTGATGCGAATGTTGCTTTGCGATTGTAGAAAAATTTTCATGTGTTAAATCTGTCGATTTGATGCAGATTGACAGTAGCATCGACATTCTCTGGCTTACTTATTGTGATTATATTTCTTTCATTTACTGTAAACCACATCACCAATACCAAATCTCTTAGGCGAACTTAAGTGGACTCTGGGCTTGGGCTTCCGTGTACTGGTGAGGGATAGTGTCCCTGTATATGCAGGGCCTCTCTTCGTCGCGACTCCCGCACCGCCATTGGCCGAGCGTCGTCACGCCGTGGCAAGTGATGTAAGTCGTTCTACTTGGAACAGAGAAGTCAACCTGGCTGCAACAACGCCGGTATACCACTTGCTTCAGCTCTTGTGCCATCGTCAAAGGCGCGTTCCCACCACGACGTCAGTAAGCACAGACCGGAGCAGCGGCAGGCCTCGGAAACTCCGCTGGTTTTTCGGCCGCGCGAATAGCAGCGCCATCCATGAAATGGATGCAAAACCAAAATCGCCTTTCCTTTTTTGATGTCAGTTTCATCCTTTAATTTCTCACTTTCAGTTTCCTAGAAAGCATAGGGACGCACACAAGACGAACACGCGAAGTTTTGAAGTAGTCCTGAGATTTCAGTAAAAGTTCATAGGCAATGTTAATATCCTTTAATTGTTTACATATTTATTACACCTCATTGGTGGTAATAATGACGTACTACATAATAGTTCAGTTCTTCTACGTATTAAGTCATGTCTGAGATGGCTGTCCTGAAAATTAACCAGGTGTAAGCACTTGATGCCGTTGGCTGGTAGGCCATTCATTAAAAAAACTGTGTGCAGAATAAAGAAAATGCAGGTGTTCAATCGCACAGTCGCCGTCTAAAGTTTACGCGGCCGAGGTTCTGTGAATAAGTTCATTTTCCACGCAGCTACGCCCGCAGCCAGTAAAACTATGCAAAACTTTTGTTTTCTTTTAATCTAGACCAGTATACGCTGCAAATCCGAATACCACGATGCGTGCCCAAGGCGTAGAAATATAAATATTTTTTCACCTTCCGGGGTACGAAAACTTTTGACGCTGACTATACGTTCTGAAGGGGAGGTTGCTTTTTAGCTTATTCGTGGTGACAAGCGCCGAGCTCTTGATGATGGAATATTGGAGCGTAAAATTGTAGAACTTGTGCAAGCTCAGGCGACTTCACGACGCAAACCTAGCGATAGAAGCTCAGGAGGAGGAATAAACATTTATTGTAGAACCATCACTTTATGATGGCTGGGCCTAAGCCTACCATGAGGGGACGTCGAGGCCTTGCCTCGCCGCCGCCTCACGGGCGTGCTGGGTCGCCCAGGTTTGGTCGTCGAGGGTGGAGCTCCGTAGAGCCTCACCCAACCTTGACGAAGTTGTCGTGGTGTTAATGTGTGTGTACTGTGTTGGGCACTCCCACAGCATATGCGGAAGCGTAGCCGGGTGAGTGCCACAGCACCGGCAGTTGGAGGTACTGTAAACTTCAGCGAATATAAGGTGGAGGCGCGCGAGTGAAGGGTACGTATTTATTTGTAGCAGACGCAGGGTGGTAGCCTGCGCCCAGCTGAATTTGGGGTGAGGTGGGGGCAAATATCGGCACAGCATGCGTTTTGTTTATTAACTGATGATAGATGAATAGTCAGAGTAAATGAATGTTACTGTCCGATACTGGACAGACTCGAGTGTAATGCATATGTTCTATATCAGTGTAGGTTCCATACTAATTCCATACTACGCAGTCCTATTCGAATTTTGGTTTGTCTTAAGCCTTCCGAGTCTTAAGTAATCAAAATAGGTAGACAATTGCTTCTTGGGATGTAGCCGAGGCCATGTAGATGTGATTAGTAATGCGGTATATGTGAGCAGGCTGACTGGGATTATTACATGAAGTGCGCCAACGTAAGTACGTAAAGTCACGGTGGAAATTACAGAGCCCTTTCTTTATTGTATATATATTGAAGTCATCTGAGAGTGTCTCTGCTGAAAAGTTATATAAGTTTAATAATATGAGGACTGATTAGCCTTCTGTTCAGCTGTTAGGAAAAATACCATGTACGAAGTTCTATTGTGGTTTGAATTGCAACGTCATCAGCGCTTCCAAAAGAAAGTGATTGTACAAGTCCATCTTTCTCGGGCGTTCATGTCACCTAGGTACTACCACCTGACACATGACCTCTATGTTTTAAAATCTGCCCGATGACGTAAGTTACGTTGCGGAAAATAATAAATACCCTTTCTAAAGAATGAACCATAACAGCTTCCCGACAAAGCGCAGTACGTTGGCGCAAGTCGTTATTTGTGATAACGATAAGAGCCACAGCCCGTCGTTAAAAATGACTTGTCACTCCCCGATTTTTCTTTTTTGCTCAAGGACGCGTCTAACCCGTAGATGGGTAATCCCTCCCTTCGCATGATGCTTGCGACCTTTCTGGTTCTGGACAAGCGCGTTGTTTGTGTATATTTCAGGCGCTTGGCATCGAAAGGCTTAAACCTTTAAACAGCGAATGGATGTCACAGTCACTTCGGTAACTGCACGGAAAGCGCGGACAATCAGTCCACTTTCAGCGCACGCGCTCTCAACCAAGACATATTTGGGAGAAAGGGGCTCCTATATTACCCATTATGTATCCACAAATTACACCTCCTTATCCCGATGTGTTTATGAGCCGCACTCTGCGGCCTCTATTCCGTATTATCACAAAAAATATAGTTTCTGCAGTGTCAGTAGCCTAAACATAAAACAGGAAATTGAAGTCATCACATCAACTATCATATATCATAAATTGAAAGAAATAAAAGTGAAACAGTACTTCATAATACTCGCAATGCAAACTTTGATGCATGTCATTCATTTCAATTTCCTATCTGTTCCAGGGTAGAAATATGCGGTTCAGTTGGTAAACACAGATTATTTTGCAAAATTTGATAAGAGTTTCTGCCTCGAACATATGTTCCTATTGGTCATGCACATTTCTCTCTATCAAATCGAAACATCACAAAGTCGAATTGTGAATCATTTAAAAGTTAAACTGGCTGCTCCACATAGGGGAAATGCAGTAGAAATTTGAGAATGTAATAATACACAATCATTTGGTTGCATAAACATCCTGGCTGCAGGTATGTAATGAAAAGCTCAAATTTATTAGACGGCTTTCACTTTTCGCAGCAATTTCATCCACTGCATTTATAAATCAATGTACGTTTTTTTTTTCTTTTAGCGCGTGAGTCCAAGAACACAACTTATTTACCAAAGCGATATAAGTTTCAACAGCTCGTTAATTAGGTTGTCATTTGAGCAAATAAGATGAGAGACTTTCATTCACCGACAAAATAAGAGGCTAAGAGGAAGAACTGAATAGTTATTTCAGAAGAATAACTGAGTTTAGCAATGTAGTGTTAAACTATGTAGCTTTAAATAATGCACATATTTCATACATCGCCGTATAGGGGTCATTGTAGATCGCTGGGCGAGACCTTCGTCCTGCCATGGACATAAATATAGTCTGATGATGATGATGATGATGAAACATTGCCGGAGGTGACCACCGCTCATCCAAGAAATATTTTTTTACAGTTTAATAAGTTAATTATTTGCGCCGTCAGCACTCGAAGGCATTACGAAAGGAAGAGGGTTCAGCAGGCTAAACAAATAATGCAATTATTAAAAAGTAACTTTCTAATCATATACTTTTAGCTGGTGGTACGTGGAAAATACTTCAATGCGCACGATAAAGGTAGCTTTACAATTATACCATATTACCTGACCTTACAAAGAATTTAAAAGGAACATAGTAAGTAATTAACTCAGATTACACAACGTACGCTAGTTGATGTTGCCTGAAACTTGCGCTTTGCCACGAGGTTTATTGTCGTCGATAACGTTGCCAGAACGCTACGTAAAGGTAGGCACTGCAAGGGCTGTTCGTAGCACGGGGCTCACTCGCGATCACGGCACGATACTTCGTCTTCCTCTTCAGTCGGCACATACACAGGGGCGGCCTCTGCTTCATTACAATGCCCCGGGAGCGAAGCATAGCCATCCTGGCGACTCAGGGCGCAGAGAAGATGAGTGGGTCGTAATACGGTTTCAGGCGGTTGACATGTACTGTCTCTCGCCCACGACGACGCAGGTCTGGTGACACTGTGAGCGGCTCAACGATGTAGTTGACCGGTGAAGTGGCATCGATGATATGGTACGGACCGTGATAACGCGCCAGGAGTTCGGAAGAGAGGCCAGGAATGTGGGCTGGTATCCAAAGCCAAACAAGCGAACCGGAAGCAAAGCTGGGTGGTGGTTGATGAGTATGATCATGTCGTGTCTTTTGACGTTCTTGAGTCTCGCTAGTGAGGGAACGTGCCAGCTGACGGCAATCTTCATTATACTTGGCGACTTCGGAAACCGTATTGTACTCTGCAGGTGTCAGGTTGGTACGGCAGTATGGTGTCCAAAGGGCATGAAGGCTCACGGCCATACATAAGGAAAAAGGGGGAAAAGCCGGTAGTCGCTTGCGTCGCGGTGTTGTATGCGAACGTGACAAAGGGGAGTACGGCGTCCCAGTTGGAGTGGTCGGATGAAATATACATCCGCAACATGTCGCCAAGTGTGCGATTGAACCGCTCGGTCAGGCCGTTGGTTTGGGTATGGTATGCAGTCGAATTTCGGTGAGATGATCCTGCACTCAGCGAGGAGGGCTTCGACACCCTCTGACAAGAAGACACGGCCCCTATCACTCAGTAGTTCTCGGGATGCACCGTGGCGAAGAACAAAATTGCGAAGGATGAAAAACCCAACTTCACGGGCGGTCGCTGCCGGCAGAGCTGCAGTCTCAGCGTAGCGAGTAAGATGATCTACGCCGACAATAATCCACCGATTACCACTCCCGCTGCATGGAAGCGGGCCGTAGAGGTCGATGCCGACGCGGTCGAACGGACGAGCCGGCCATGGTAGTGGCTGCAAAGGTCCTGTGAAACAGTGTGTAGGTGTCTTGCCCTGTTGACAAGTAGTACAAGCCTGAATGTACTTTTGCACAAAGTGGTAGATGCCTCGCCAATAATAGCGCTGACGCAACCTTGTGTAAGTTTTGAGGACGCCGGCATGAGCGCTTAGGGGATCAGCGTGAAAAGACGCGCAGATGTCCGAGCGCATATGACGAGGTATAGCAAGGAGCCATTTCCGACCGTCGGGCATATAGTTGCGGCGATATAGAATGTTGTCTCGCACGGAAAAGTGGGTTGCTTGGTGACGCAGTGCTCGTGTCGAAGGGACATAAGACGGAGCGGCAAGGTAGTCAAGTAACATTGCAAGTGTTGGGTCCTTGCGCTGCTCTGTGAGCATGTCGGTGATGTTCAACGGTGACAGGGTCACCGTTGGACGTGGACGTGGAGTCTGACAAAGACGCCAAGTCAGGCGTCAGTGGGGAGCGGGAGAGCGCATCAGTGTCGTAGTGCTTGCGACCGGAGCGGTACATGACGCGGATGTCGTACTCTTGCAAGCGAAGCGCCCAACGTCCTAAGCGTCCCGACGGGTCTTTCAAGGAAGAAAGCCAACAAAGGGCATGGTGGTCAGTAACTACGGCGAAAGAACGGCCGTAAAGCTGTGGGCGAAATTTGCTTAGTGCCCAGATGATCGCTAGGCACTGCTTTTCTGCCACTGAGTAATTCAATTCTGCTTTCTTTAGAGTACGGCTAGCATAAGCGACGACGTATTCATAGCCAGCTTTCCGTTGAGCTAAGACCGCACCAAGGCCAACTCCGCTGGCGTGAGTGTGACCTTCCGTAGGAGCAGCAGGGTCGTAGTGGCGAAGTATTGGTGGTGAGGTCAACAAGTGGCGCATCTGCTGAAATGCCGCATCACATTCAGGTGACCACGCTGCTATGCCGTTACTGGCAGAAAGTAAACTTGTCAAGGGCGCCATGATGGATTCGAAGTTGCATACGAAGCGACGAAAATAGGAACATAAACCAATAAATCTTTTGAGGGTTTTGATAGACGTGGGCGTCGGGAAGTCTGCAACTGCGCGGAGCTTGTCTGGGTCCGGGAGGACGCCGTCCTTGGAGACTACGTGACCCAAGATGGTTAACTTGCTTGCAGCAAAACGGCAATTTTTGAGGTTGAGCTGTAGGCCGGCAGAGGCGAGACAGGTCCGAATATCATGCAGGCGAGCGAGGTGTGTCGGGAAATCGGTTGAGAAGACGACGATGTCATCGAGGTAACATAGACATGTCTTCCACTTGTGGCCGCGAAGGATGGTATCGATCATACGCTCAAAAGTAGGAGGCGCGTTGCACAGCCCGAAGGGCATGACGTTAAACTCGTAGAGTCCATCGGGTGTAACGAATGCGGTTTTCGGACGGTCAGGTTCGGTCATTGGAACTTGCCAATACCCGGAGCGCAGATCCAAGGAAGTGAAATATTCTGCGCCTTGCAAGCAGTCGAGAGCGTCATCGATTCGAGGCAGTGGATAAACATATTTTCTTGTTATCTTGTTTAGGCGTCTGTAGTCGACATAAACGAATGGAGCCATCTTTTTATTGCGATAGCAATTATATGGACACTTCAACCGGATTTCTACCGTCGTCGTCGCCGTCGCCGTGAGGTTCCCTATAGATATAATCTTCGCCGCGTGCCGTATGCCCGAGCGGAAGCGTGCGGGGACGCGCGCTAGCACGGAGAGCGAACGCACTCAATCTCCCACGCGCAAGCAAGGAAGCGGGAAGCCAGCGCCGGAGTGAGCGGGGGGGGAGGGGGCGCACTTCCACTCTGCCAACAACCGTGCTCGTCGCTCGCTCGCACCGTCTCTTATCTTCAAACGGCTCTGACCTTTATGCGCCGTGCATTCGCCACTCAGTTTCCGTTGAAGCGATAGACCGCACGTACCTTCGCCGCTGCGGCGTATCCGCTTGCTGCCAGAGTTTTGACGGTCGTTGTCTGCAGTCATTCAGTGTGATCTATTCATGTTTGTTTTTGCGCGCTCACACTACGCTTGTTCATTCAGTTAGTAATAGTTGGCCACATTTTCCAACGCACGCTAGACATGCAATGCTGCCCGGATCGGCAGTGCAGCGCTACAGGTGTGTCCCTTCGCACGCGCTGCCCGCGGGAAGCGCTTCTCATCAACACCACCGTTTCACACGCGCCTTCTCGTGGTCATCGAATCTCTCTTCATGTCGGTCTACTTACGCCGCAGCACACCTGCTTACTTAATCAGCTCATGTTTACTACAATTAATATTGCTACCAAAGCCACTCACCTTACTTCGTATGGCATTGCTGTGTTGCTATCGCATTCATTGCTTCGCCCTTAGGGCGAAACTGTGACATTTTTTTTCCTTACCAATACGACAGGTGAAGACCAAGGACTTTGAGAAGGACGGATGACTTTTGAGCATGTCGCCCACTTGCTCCGTGATGACTCGTCGCTCTTTGGCCGATACACGATACGGGCGCTGTCGCAATGGGGAGTGGGAACCGGTGTCGATAGTGTGAGAAACACCGGTGGCACGGCCCAATGACATCTGATGGCAGTCAAAAGAACAAAGAAACGTGTGAAGGAAAGCGAGAAGTTGGCGGCGATGAGATGTGGAAAGAGCAGGGTCGATGGCGTTGTCAAAACACACTGAAGACGATGAGTCTGAGACAGAAGCGATGGCGTCAACGTAACAACGGTGGGAGTCGGTAGGAACATCGAGATCGTCAACGTAGTCGACCGCCTGCAAGTATCCTAGGGTCTCTCCACGCAGTAGGTTGATCGGGGACTGGTAGTAGTTGGTGACCAGCATAAGAGTTGGCCCAGATGTTATTGACCCTTTTCGCGGAGCAGTTTGTTTTAGAGAAAGAGATGGCGCTCACGGCGCCGCCCCATACCTCTCCTCAGTGACCGCGCACGAATACGAAACCATTACCGCTTCTACCTTGCTTCTGTGTGATCAGCTGTCGGAAATGCAACGGAATTTTCGCTAACACACGGTGCTCCAATCATGCTAGATTGAATCATGCGGATTTATTTATTTATTATTTATTTACAGATACTGCCAGCCCTTATTCACAGGGCTATAGCAGGAGTGGAATACGAACATTTAGAAAAGAATAATTTTGTACATTGAAAATTGTACATTGAAACATAAAAACGTGCAATAAAATGAAAAAAAAAAACATAACACCAAGAGGTAACAGCATAAACCGCAGAAGTTAACATAGATACAACGTACAGTATATTACTTACAAACAAGGATATCTCCAATGTGTTTTGTGAAGAAATCAATTGATGAGGATGAAACGACTTCTTCCGACAGGGAGTTCCATTCTTTGATACCTCTTGGAAAAAAAGCTATACTTAAAACAATCGGTATGAATAACAGGAGGACGAATAAACATTGAATGACGATGCCTAGTGGTTTCACTGGAAAGAATTTCAAAAAAGTCAGTATACCTAATATGAACACGATAATGAATTATTAGGTAAAGATATTTAAGTCTTTCATATTTAGTTCTAGCCTGTAATGGGGGTAGGTCTGCCTGTACGCATAGTTGAGAAGGGGAGTCCGTCCGCCGATATTTATTGAAAATGAATCTGACTGCCAGACGCTGTATTCATTCGATTTTTGATATATTTATAGCAGTGTAAGGGTCCCAAACAACCTTTGCATATTCAATTATAGGTCTAATTAATGTTTTATAAGCTATAAGTTTTGTTTCTTGAGTTGCAAATGGCAAGTGACGCCTCAGGCACCAGAGAGACTTGTTGGCCTTGGCACAAACATAATGTATATGCTGGTTCCAGCGAAGATCACTTGTGAAAATCATGCCAAGATACTTATGCTGCTGAACTCTTATAAGTTCATGATTATTAATAAAGTAAGAGTAGTTTAAGTAATTTAACTTTCTAGAGACTGTCATAACTACAGTTTTCAGCGGGTTTAGCACCATTTGCCATTCATCACACCATTTCTTTATCTTCTGTAAATTTGCGTGTAATTTATCCTGGTCACCTACTGTTTCAATTTTATTGTATATAATGCAATCATCTGCAAAGAGCCTGATCAAAACGTCTATTTCATTCGGGAGGTCATTTATAAATAACAGGAATAAAAGTGGGCCTAAAACACTGCCTTGGGGAACTCCCGACTTAACACATGGAATCTCAGACCTTATACCACTAATTTCGACATATTGCTTGCGAGAAAGAAAATAGGATGAGAACCATTGTGTTATAGAAGCATTTTTGAACATAACATCAATTTTTCCTAGCAGTTTACGGTGAGACACTTTATCAAATGCCTTCGCAAAGTCCATGAAGATCATATCCGTCTGTCCCCGTGAGTTAATATTTTCTGAAAGATCATGTGCTAATTCGATGAGCTGAGATGTTTGGATAGGCCTGTACGGAAGCCATGTTGATGGATAGATAACAAGTTATATTCATTAATATAATTTAACAGATGTTTCGAAATATTATGTTCCAGCAATTTTGAACAGGTACTAGTAATTGATAATGGCGATAATTTGCTAAATTGTCAGCAGTGCCGGTTTTGAGGACAGGAATCACTTTAGCTTGCTTTGGTAAAAACCACTATGAAGTGAAGACCGAAAATTAATGCAAGATATTTAGAATTCCATTCAGCGTATCGATAAAGAAACTCGTTTGGGATGCCATTGGGTCCAGGGCTTTTCTTTATGTTCAAATTAAGCAAGAGGTTGAGCACACCTTGTTCAGAAATTTCAACGTCAGCAATAGGCCGCCTGTCAGATGGAAATTCAATACTCGGCATAATACCGTTATCTTCTGTGAACACAGATGCAAAATATTCATTGAAACTCTCAGAAGAAGGATGCTCCTTATATTGAGTCGTTGAGCGAACATTCGATGATGGATTAATATATCTCCAAAATTTACCCGGTGCTTCTTTATAAATTTTGGGATTGTAATGCCAAAGAACCTTTGCTTGGATTCTTTCAGAAGTTTTTTTAAGATTCCTTCCAAGATATCGAACGGTGGATGGAGTGTGAGTGCTAGGACTCTTTTTATAATTCTTACGTTTTCGTTTTAATTGTCTCTTTAAGTGTATTATTTCTCTAGTTATCCAAGGGATTCTATTGCTAGTTTCTTTATACGCTTAGGTATATACAACTTTATAGAAGACATGAATAAATTAGCAAAGTACTCCCAGAGACAATCAGCACTCTGATTATGCATATAAAGATCACAGAATCTCTCATAAGAGTCCTCTAGCAGTTCTAGAACCCCAACATCATCAGCTCTAGCAAAGCTTAACACAACATTTTTGGGGGGATGGTTGACAGTGTTGGCAGAAAGGCTCAAAGACAGCACTACAAGTTTATGGTCAGAGATACCATCACTAGTCTCACAGTCGATTAGGAAAGGCAACAGGTGATTAGACACGAAAACATGGTCAACGATAGACGAAGAACGGGCACTGATTCTACTATAATCGGTCACCACCTGGTTTAAACCAAAACAAAAAATGTCACAGTTTCGCCTTAAGGGCGAAGCAATGAATGCGATAGCAACACAGCAATGTCATACGAAGTAAGGTGAGCGGCTTTGGTAGCAATATGAATTGTAGTAAACATGAGCTTTAAGTAAGCAGGTGTGCTGCGGCGTAAGTAGACCGACATGAAGAGAGACTGGATGACCACGAGAAGGCGCGTGTGAAACAGTGGTGTTGATGAGAAGCGCTTCCCGTGGGCAGCGCGTGCGAAGGGACACACCGGTAGCGCTGCACTGCCGATCCGGGCAGCATTGCATGTGTAGCGTGCGTTGGAAAATGTGGCCCGACTATTACTAACTGAATGAACAAGCGTGGTGTGAGCGCGCACCAAACACGAATAGATCACACTGAATGACTGCAGACAACGACTGTCAAAACGCTGGCAGCAAGCATACGCCGCTGCGGGCGAAGGTACGTGCGGTCTATCGCTTCAACGGAAACTGAGCGGCGAATGTACGGCGCATAAAGGTCAGAGCGGTGTGGAGATAAGAGACGGTGCGCGCGAGCGACGAGTGACGAGCGCGGTTGTTGGCAGACGAGTGCGCCCCCCCCCCGCTCCCTCCGGCGCTCGCTTCCCGCTTCCTTGCTTGCGCGTGGGAGATTGAGTGCGTTCGCTCTCCGTGATAGCGCGCGTCCCCGCACGCTTCCGCTCGGGCATACGGCGCGCGGCGAAGATTTTATCTATAGGGAACCTCACGGCGACGGCGACGACGACGGTAGAAATCCGCTTGAAGTGTCCATATAATTGCTATCGCAATAAAAACAAGCTCAAGAAGCTCATTGCAATTCGAAATTTCTGTATCACCAGGAGAGTAAGCATTCCAGTTAATTCCAGGAAGGTTGAAATCCCCCAAGATTATAATATTATCTACTTGTTTCATATTGCACTCCATAAAGTGCCGCAGACAAGAAAGAACCGGGACTGGTGAATTTGGTGGCCTGTATGTGGACGGAACGATTCTTAAAAGTTATCTTAATCCAAACTGCCTCAATATCAGCGGGGACAGGAAGTATAATAAAGTCATGTTATCGCGAATCCTTAAAGCAACTCCCCCACCTGTACCATCCCGGTCCTTCCTTGCCATTACATAAGACTTGGGAGTTACCTCACTATCTAATATATCTTTATGAAGCCATGTCTCAGTAATCACTACAATATCCGGATCATGCTCTCAAATTATAGCTTCGATATCCTCGACCTTATTTAGTATGCTTCTTGCATTCACGTTCAATATCCCGAAGGAATCGTTTTTCAAAATTCAAGCGGGGTCATCCCGAGGGCGTGCTTGACATTCATAGCGCTCTTTCATGATTTCATTCCACGCATAAAGGACATTACTGACTTTGATTTTGTCATATAGAAGTTTAACCTTAGCTCCCTTAGACCTTTCCTCCTGCGTAGAAACCCATAGACATTTCCGTACCTCAACAATCCTTTTCGAATAATCCTCACTGATGCTTATATTCGTACCCTTAAGCATAGAGCAATGATGCAAAATTTTAGATTGTCTCTGAAATCAGCCACCCGCAGGATGATAGGTCGGTCTCTACCTTCAATCTTTTTACCTAGGCGATGATTCTTTCAATTGAATTTATTTTCAGCTTCGAAATGCCGCTAAACACATCACCGTTCACCTTTTTCAATAAAACATCACCAGTTTCCCGTCCATCTTCTCCAATTCCTCTTATTATCAATTATTTCGCCTGGACCTGTTTTCAAGTTCATCAACCTTTCGGCTGAGAACATCTAAATTCCGGTCATGTTCATGCAGACAGGCCTCAACTTTCGATAGTCTGCTATTAACAACATCGATTCCTTCAAACTTTCTTCTATGGAAGAAAGCCTCGAATTCATTTGAACAACTTTGCTTCAGAAGAGGCCTGTTTTTCCTGAATTTCAGAAAGCTTGCCCAGGATCCCTTTCTGCGTTTCAAGAAGTCCTTGATCATTTCCGTGTAGTAGGCCCAGGATTTTTTTCAACATCCCCAGATAACGACAACACATCCCTGCCAGAGAGAAACATTCGTCGATACACTCACAATAGTATGTGGACACGGCAGCAGACCCAGACAAAGGTATCGCTACGAAAAACATAATTCTTATCACTAACCTGCATGTACAAAGGTACGTGAGCAACATTGTCACGGCCGTGCCGCCAATCCACGTGAAGTCCGTCGCTGCCGCAGCTCTTTTATGCCCAAGAATCCGGCATGCCGATATCTTCTTAGTGACGTCAGGGTGCCCGAAGTAGGTGCGCGGTAGACAGTGTCCACGTGCAGATTCAACCATGGCTTGCCAGAAACGGTGCTTGCATTGTGAATAAAGCCTTGATTGACGATGGACGAAGGCGGAGATCAGCGGCGCTTTCGTGGAACGGTGCACTAGCCATCCGCCCGTCCACCAGATCCGCCACCGATGAAGCAGCACCCGAGCACAATCTGCATGTACAAAGGTACGTGAGCCAACATTGTCCACGGCCGTGCCGCCAAGTCCACTAGACGTGTGCATTACGGAGTCCCAAGTCCACTGAAGACGTGTGCAGTAGTTGGCTGGAAAATAGTGACTGGCATGTTAGAGAATAGAATGAATCCGTGTGGCAAGTTCGCGGACCACTGCTGCAATTGTCCGAACGTGTTACTGCCATTTCGTGATGTACGGCTTTCCTCGAGGATACAGAAAGTGCTCATCCGCCAGCGTTGTATCGCTAACCTTCAAAGGAAGGGCTTCATTCCAGGAAGTCGGCAACAGTGAGTACCGCTCGTTAAACATGACGAAGGGAGTAGCGCGCGTTGCTGTCATAGTAGGTTTCGCGCACAGTTTCTGCACACATCTACCCCAACTGGCACGGAAACTTACGCCCATTTTTCACAACGTGTTAAGAATAGTGAATGGTGCACACTTCAATATATGCGCACTATATACGCACAATAAATGACGGACTACACCGATGGCGCGCGAATGGTCGAAGTTGATTGTTTCGTGACGGTCCAGAAGAGTAAGCGAGTATAGCTGTAAATATATTTGCTACAATGTATTACAATGTACAAAACAGCTACGTTTCAAGCTTGTGCGCAGCCAGAACAAATATCGGAACTGAGCACACTCGCGAGCGATTAGGCAGAAAATAATCAGATAGTGGCCGCACCGAGGAACTTCACTGAGTCAGAAACTGACAAGTCACTGTTTGCCGAATAAAGAACAAAGGGCAAACAAACTAATCGTGACTCAATTCATGAGCGGAATGTTTGGATAGCTTGGAATACATCTTTAGCCCCGCTTTAGAACAAGCACCATATATGCTGCTTGCACCGTTTGGATATAGCTTAATCAGCTCCGAAAGCGTTTTTGCATGTTCTCTGAAGCTGTTATCAAGCTTCGTTTAGTCCACTTAGTCACTGTCTACGATATCTCCGAAAACAGAGGTTTTCCAAACCGCGCCGGCATCATACACTTCCATCATAACAAGGAGGCAACGGAGGCAGTTGAGGCAAGCAATGGACCCCTCACACGTGCTCAAAACATGACAGCGCCCACGGGATCGCCCACGGGAAAGGGTCAATAGTGAGCACGGTAAACGGAAGAAACTATGCCCTTGCGCTGAGCAAACACATCGGACGGCGTGAACACTACAGTGCCGTCAGAGTCGGCTGCAGACGACAAGACAACAGCCATCGACGACTCAGGGGGTATGGTGTGTCCGCATGAACAATGAGTTTATGGGCAACGTGAGGAGAGCCGGTCAGCAGTGATTCCATAGTGGTAAAAGCGACACTTCGGCACGCGAACAGTCAATGACAGCATGATGACGTGACAGATAATCCCACCAAGGATGAGGTCGTGAGAGCACGATGGTAGAACGAAACACTCAATTAGGTATAGAACTTCGTTGATGACGAACGGGCCGTGCACACAGCTGAAGGGTGTATTCGATGCGTGCTGGCAGTGGCGAGCACAAGGCCAGCGGAGCTGTAGTCACTTTTCGGAGTTTGCGACAAAGGTTCTCGTGAATGGCGGAAATGGCGGCTCCGGTATCGACTAGCGCAACTGCGGGTACTCCCTCTACAAAAACGGTAATAACATTTGCGGCGAAGATGGAGGTCTTGAGAACGTCGATGTATTTGCAGTTCTTACCTCAGGAACTGCACCAGTCAGTTTCCGCTTCAGTGGAAGCTCCACGACGCAGGGGTGAATCGAACGCCGACGAGGGGAAGGGGAACGACGAGTTTCTGACGCGATCGGTTTCAATTGGCGCTGAGCCGTGCTCCCTCAAGGGCTGCAGAAGATAGCGCCAACCTTTCCCTTTCCTCCCAAGAACCACTATCATCATATATCGGTTTCAAGACGTTTAGGTGAAAACGGAGACGCGGCGGCGTATTGTGGTGCGTAGGGAGGCGTTTCAAAGGTTGTAGGCGTTGTTGGGCGCGGCGGCGACAGAAGTGCGCCACATGGCCAGCAATGCCGCAGGCGAAGCAGTTGGCCGTTGTTCTTGAGTGCGCCACGTCGTGGTTGGACGAAAAAACTGCGGTGACGGCCGGGCAGCAGGAAATGAAGCTGGATGCATGGGCGATGAAAAGGAAGCTGGCGGCGGAGGAGGCCGTGCAACCACGGCTGCGTAACTGAGCGGTAGCGACGTAGGGGATTGGGAAAATCGGTATAGGTCAAACGGATTGGGTGGGGAGGTTGTAGGAGCTGCAGGAAGCGCTTCCGATATCTGATTCCGGATGGCTTGCTGTAGCGTTGGACTCAAAGCTGCCGAAGGTGCGTCGCTATGAGGCAGCAGCGATAGCTGCCTGGCACCTCTTCACGAATAAAATCTTTTATATGTTGCGATAGGGTCGAGTTAGGCAGAAGTCCGCAGAAACGCAATGCTCGAGACGGAATCGGCATGCTGAATGTTCCGGCGGGCGATGGAACGTCGGCGGCGCAGCTCGTCAAAGCTCTGACAGGTTACTAAGGACGGATACGCTCGTTGGGCTTTTTGCCAGCAGCATCTGGAATGCGCCGTCCTATATGCCCGTGAGGATTGCTTTAACTTGTCATCCTCTGACATGGTGGGATTTACCCGCTTGCACAAATCGAGAACATCCTCGATGTAGCTGGTGAATCTCTCTCCAGGCTGCTTTGTGCGCGCTGGCGCAGAGACGCTGTTCAGCCCGTAGCTGACGCACAGCGGGGCGATCAAAGACTTCGGCAAAAAGTGTCTAAAATGCTGACCAGCTTGAAAAGTCTGATTCGTGGTTGACGAACCACAGTTTGGCTACGTCGACGAGGTAGACAGACCCGTGGGAGAGCTTAGACTGGTCGTCCACATTGTTATGGGCACTTACACGTTCGTACAATGACAGCCAGTCTTCACGTCGTGTTCGGTGATCCACTGAAAATGAGTGGGTCGCGATGAAGAGGGACGCCGACGCAGACGACAGTGGCAGCGGTGGTGCAGGTAACGAAGTGGCTGGATCAGGCATAGTGCCGGCGACAGCGTTGGTGTTGCAGGGTTCAGTGTGGAGCTCCAGGACGAGGCGAACAGAGGCGTACCAACTATTTCTCAAGTGGGGGGGGGGGGGGGGGCAAACCGCAGATCTGACTCTCTCTCTCTCCATATATATTATATAATATATATCTATATATATATTATTATTATATTCATTATATATTATAATATAATATATTATAATAGGAAAAAAGCCTGGAAAGCATCTGTCAGGTATTTTCTCTCAGGTAAAAGACATATAGACTTATTTCTCAATCACACGTACATGGTGAACCATCGCGGCCCGAAAAATTATTTGAATTTGCATTTATTTCTTGTCGCCTAAAATTATATGTGAGGCAGGGACAAATGGAATGAGTGCCCAGAGGTCCCTGATCCAAACAGTAGTAGCAGCAGGAGCTCACAAAAAATGCATATTTGTTGCAGTCAATTTTTCTAATTAAGAATTTTACTTCGTGTTTAAGTCTACAGAATAAGTGTATCACTACACTAGTTCAGGTAGTAGTCTGTTGAGGTTATACAGAACGAAGTACAGACAACATAAATTACTCTCAATACTCAAAAGAAGAAAGACGGCAGAGGTATGGAACTTGGTGAAGTACAACCCAATTTTAAGTGAAGCTGTTTTTTTTCTCGAATAGTTGCACTAAATATTTCAGTTTCCTGTAATACATCGCATACTTTAAAAGTTACCCGTATATTAGGTTCCGTTTTAAACCTTGTCTCCGTGTAATGCTTTGAAGCAATTTTTGCTGGAAACTAAAAAAGACAGTAATTCATCAATACACATCTTACTCGTCAGAAAAACTTTTTTTTTTTCATTATCCCAGATATAAACAAGATGCCTTGTTTAGCTCGCGAGGACACGGAGAAGCAACCTATACGCATCCCGTATGGTGCACGGGAACAAATGGGAAAACAAGGGTTTAGTACTTATCGCAACACTTGCATTAAACCAGAAAAGTGACATTTTCGCAACGCACTGCGCTTAAAATTCTCCCTATTTCATGGAATTCAATCCATACTCTCATGAAATTGTTTTAGGAGTCGGGGAAAGCGGCGGTATGGCACCCTGGAACACTTGAATATGTAACTTTCTACAAAGGCTTGGAATAAACTTACACGAAAAAAAAAACATTTATCGCTCGTCACTACGGATATTGTTTCGTACTTCGAATAAATATTAACACCGTGTCCCGCATAGTTTACTGAGCATACCGGGATCAACAACTAAATGCTGTGTGTAAAGCATAAAAACTGGCGGAAAACGAGTATTCAGTAGCTGTTTTTGGAGTACGTAAGCAACCACCGCAGTTCAAATTTTCGGAACACGTCACAATAAGGCGGTCTTCATTTCTTCAAAATATAATATATCTGCTGTTCTTGCTCCTGCCGGGAAACAAGTAGTAGGGTAGCCCTTATTCAGAAACCGTCTGAAAATGAAATCGATAAAAACAGAAGTGATACAGACCTTTAGAAAAAATTCAGTTAAGTGTTCATTGGCACTGGAATGGCTCTGCACGTTCGACCGAGGTCACTTTCACGAACATACCGCCTCGCAGACCCTCATGTAATGTCCCGTTCTGGGACCTTTGAGGTATCATGAATAAATGAACTTCCATGTAAAATCCTGATCCGTTGTAAACCGGAATATAACAGTGCTATCTATGACAACCACCAGGTTAATATGATTAATTCGCTTGAATGGTTCATTGTTTCTGACTACTCCTATAATACAAGTGTCTCAGCCTTAAAATACCGGTTGTGTCTTCTCTCGCTCACCTCCCGCAGCAAAAGTGCTCGTCTTTCTTTAAATTTTTAGGTTCTTTCATTCGCTGGCCACAGGTAACCAAATCATGACTCCAGCGCATCGTTTCTCCCGCCATACGCATCCCAATGCTGTGTATCTACCACGCGCCCATTCCACCACGTATCAGCGTTCTTTTTTTTTTCTGCACACAGCCCGAGAATGGAATACCCTTCCTTCTGGCATCGCCCTCATCACCGACATTTCCTGTTTCAAAACTGATATTGAAGGCCATCTTTCAAGTCACGCCACCTAACCTGTCCCGTCATATTTCTACGTGCCCACCCCTCATGTAATGTCCCGTTCTGGGACCTTTGAGGTATCATGAATAAATAAATAAATAAATAAATAAATAAATAAATAAATAAATAAATAAATAAATAAATTATTAATTAATAAATATACGATAAGTCGTGATTACACAAATAAATTCGGCAGTTACACCTGTAAGTGGTTTGATTAGATTATTGATGGTTATAAGATATATTTATTTATACTGCAACACTACGTAGACTATTTCTGGACGGAGATTAATGGTTCCATCATTTCATAATCCAACCATTTCATGCAGTAAGGCACAGCCATCGTTGGGCGCAGCTGATTAAAATACTTTATCCGGACCTCTCCCCTCGCCCGAATGTTAAATATATCAAGCCGATTGTTTTGTTTGTTCAAGTATGGTTAGGCGGTAATTTGTAACTGCGGGAACTGTTCAGCGCCAGGACTTCTGCGCAATGCAAGCGTGTACGTATGGCGAATCTCGCGCGTGGGGAGGCAAGTGCCCCCCCTGCCCCCCTACCCCCGGTAGATACGCCTATGAACCTAGTGAATTAAGAAACAATTAAACCACTACAGACCACAACTCGCCAGTCTACGGCGCTACTAAAAAGAGTGACTGGAACAAAATTAGGCCTCAAGGAGGAGGACGCCAACAGGCTGGCTGAAGCCTTCTTCATTTTGTAGAATGGCCTATACATGCCCATTCTTATACCTTAGAAAGACCGACCTAAGCAAAATCAACAGCATGATAAGATCAGCCTACAGAGCTACTCTCGGGATACCGAGCTGGGCCAGCAATGACCAGTTATGGCAGCTGGAAGTCCACAAGACAGTAGAAGAGATCATCGAAGCGCAGAGAGCGCCGGAGCTATGGCGCCTCTCCTGCACATAGCAAGGACAACGGGCCCTTAAAAGCATGAACCTACAGCCGGTGCAGGGCCTGACCGAGAGAATCATGATCCCCAGTCACATCAGGGGTAAAATAAAAATCCCGCCCTACCTTAAAATATGGGAAGCCACAACACCGCAAGACGAAAAGCACGCGCGTCCTCACTACTGAAAGGACTGCATGAGAAACCTGCCGCCTACGTTGATGCTACTCACGAGGCAGGCCAGACATACGCTACAGCTGCGGCTGACTTCCTCGGTCGAACGATTCAGTCCAGTGAAGATTCTAGCAAACTCAATCACGGAAGCTGAGAAAGCGGCGATTGCTCGAGGAACGACCATCGAGGGAACTCGGTTCGTCTTATCCGACTGCATGTCCGCCATTAAAATTTATATGTCGGGGTCTGTCAGACCAACAGCCCAAAATATACAACTACTATACACAACAAGAGATCAAGCTCGTCTGGGTGCCTGGCCACACGGGAAATCCGGGAAGCGATGCGGCCCACCTTGCTGCCCGAGCAACAACTAACCAGATGGGGGGCCAGCCTCATGTACCGGACTCCCAAAGGGCAGTCCTAAGTTACGGTGATCGGCTGAACATTTACAGAGAAGAACGTCGACTCTATCAGCCACCGCACGACTCTCTTACACGTGCCGCCTGCCACAACTCTCAGGCGGCGGCAAACTGATAGCGTTTTAAGCCACGCGCGCCTAGCTGCCATCTTCAAAAAATCACATCATCTCACCCTACCGGCAACCATGGTGGGATGCGAAAGCATCGCGGGGGGTGCGCATCTAGTTTTCGTTTCGTTTCACTTGGCAACACAACCCAATGAAAGTTAGAGTGAGAGAATGTATTGAGAAGAGAAGGAGACGTTTGTACGGGGTTGTTGCGTCTTTATTTAGAGATCGTACGTGATTCCTAGCGTCGGTGCGCGCGGTATCTTGAAGACGATGGCTTTGTGGTCGGTGAAGTGCAGCGTCAATGGGTCTTGCTACAGAGGGTCGAGTATGAAATTTGCGAAGACGAGGTCTATGCACGTTCCCCTGGTGGTGGTGGGTTGCTTGTGATCTTGGGAAATGCATCGCAAAGGTTGTTGTCGAAACAAAGCCGGTCGCACACGTTGCAGCTGTGCCCGAAGCTCCGATCGAGGAAGTCGCGCTTGAACCGCGTGTCAGCACCGTCGAAGACCGGGCGTTGTAATGGCCTCGAACGTCTTGCTGCTCTGGCCGCAGACTCGCGTTGCCTCGTCGCTTCGGGATCGGGAGCTGCGGCTCGACGCTGCCGTTGCGCTTCGACTTTCCGAGTCCGGAGTTCGGGGTCGGCTTGATAACGCTTACGTTCCACTTCGGCGTGCCGAGCCCGTGTTGCTTCCGTAGAAGTTTCCTGCCGACGCTGACGTTTACGTTCGGCTTCCCTGGCCCGAAGTTCGGGGTCCGCTTGCTGATGCTGACGTTTACGTTCGGCTTCTCGAGCCTTCCTCTGCTCTGCGGCTGTGGCGCTGCCCCTGCAACTAGCGCCGACGTTGACGTTGTTCATGGCGTTTTGCACATCGTTGCACAGACAGAGAATTACGGAAGCACAGCGAACGCACGCTTTATACTGCGCCGCGACCACGACCTACTGGAACTCCAGACCTGCACAGATATCCGGCTTCTATGGGAGCCGTTTGCACCCACTTTCGTTCAACTGGTGGCCATAGGTGGCGCTTTTATAACCTGTTCGTCTGCTACTCGGCGGGCGGTTGGGCGGCGTTCGAATGTGTGCGCCTGCTCTTCTGTGGCGAACTGCTAGCATATGTGACAATTTCTTGCGAAGACAACAGCTAGTATGTCAAAATTGTTTAAGTGTACTCATGGCAGTGCTATGTAAAGACGCGTAAAATAGCACACGAATTCTTTCTAGGTTTGCCATTATGCGGAAATTTCGCGCCGCTCCAAACAAGAAAAAAAAATTTAAATGATCGAGTGATTGTTTACATGTTTGTTCGGCCCGTCAAATATGCATCGCAAAGCTTTTATGGAACTGTGAAAACTGATGCTATAGATATAGAGTCCTTACTTTGTTCTCATTTACATGATGGCACACAGAAGTATACCATAATGTGATCGTTTACGTTAACCCATCTGTAATTAACTTAAGCAAGCTGCATGTAGCCGAGGCTGATGTTACATGCCTTCTGCAGCGTCTGCAGATTCACGCAGTTTGTGTGTGGTCTGCGTATACATATCGTCTGCGTGATTCGTTTAAATTTCCTTGTTCATATCAATATATCAAGTTCTTTATTATTGTATTTCATTATTACTCCATTGTACTATATTTTATCCTATGAATCTTCTGGTAATAAATTTTCACCCCTACTGCGAAGGCAACGGGAGGATATGTTATCGTCTGCCGGCTGTACTCGTTGTTTTCCTTTCTTGCACCACTCTTCCTACTGTATCTCGAGATTGAAATGAGAAGAAATCATTCGCAAATTTTGTTTTATTTTTATTTTCCTGAATTTATGCATTTACAGACAGTGTAAACGAGCTGTGGATGCCGAAGTAGCGGCACGAGTGCTGGAACAGATCGCAGAAGCAGACGACAGCGAACAGGTTATAGCTAGCGCCACTCTGATCGTACGTTCTATCCCTAGCGGCAAAAGGGGTGAACTAGACCAAGCGTGCTGGAGCAGGGAGATCTGTGCAGGTCTGGAGTTCAGTAGGTCGTGGCCGCGACACTTGCGCCGCCTACCGGCGTACCCTTAGAGAGAGAGGGAGATATATATGCAAGAATTTGCTGCGCCACACCTGTGGCGGAGAGGAGGAGAGCGCACACCGGCGTAGGAGAGGAGAATGAGGGAGAGTTGCGCATGCGCGGTATGGGTGCGGACGCCGCAGAACGGACACTGCCCCGAGCATAAGATGCTCTCGCATCTAAAATGATAATGTATCAAAATGCACATATTGTGTCCTGGCACAGGCGAGCCAGGACCACATTATATGGGGATGCCACAGCAATCCGCCCTCTAGAGAGCTCACGATGTAAGCTCGATCACCGGAGGTGTGGGAATCAACACTGTGGTCGACAGACCCTGGTCATTTAAATTCCAACCAGGCTGGCCGAGTGGTCGGCTAGTGTTGAGGCTCCCTGGGCCCCGACCTAGTCCCCCTGCCCAGCCTGGGCTCCATTCCCTCTCCCCTCTCTATATAATAAAGTTTATTTCCCCCTCCCGCCCTTGATGCGATCTGATTATGCGCAGCTGGCTTTATGATAGGAGTATGAGGTGACGCGTGATAACGCTTGAAGAACAAGCACTGAAGAGCTATTCTGCGGCGTAATGAAAGGCTTGTAATGTTAGCAAGTGGCTTTAGTTGTCTGATATTTGAGTGACATGAATAATTTGAGAAAGTTAATTGAGGTACACGTTGTTGTGTAGATTCTATCGTGTTCCTTAGGTTACATTGGTTACAGGATCCAAAGCACCACATTCAAGGTTTGGGCTGATTAATGTCTGATAGGCGAGTAGTCTTACGTAAGAAATGTTAGATAAAGGTTACAACGTAGACGACCAAGAACGCAGTTACCTTCTTCAGTAACGCACAGCCTTCCGCCTTTTTAGCTATGTCGCGCGAGCGTCCATCAGGCATCATTTTAACGCCGTTAAGCGGCGATAATCAGAGAGAGCGGAAGAAGTAATCTTCAGTGCACTGCATTCTCCTGTGCAAGAGTCATCTAATGCGATGTTCCCTTCAGGACCATGTACGACCATATTATAGTGTTTTCTGGCGATATAGCTAAAAATTCGGGAGGTTGTACATTGTGTGAAGAGACAAATCTAAATCTGATGACCAATTACCACCTAGATTTTTGCCAGTACATAAATGTAAATATCACAGTTTCAATGAGATATCTTGGCTTTGAGCAGTAATGCCGGAGACGAATTGTTTTGGTTGTGTTGCAGGATGTCAGCCATTTAAATGCTTAAGCATTCCTATGCCTACGCATCTAGGGAACCGGTCCGCCCGTCTGTCATGTAAGACCATTCGCTTTCAAAGCATAGTAAGCGGCGAGAAAACAGCGCGGAAGAAGCTATCCGCACTCGGCGTACTCTGTTCCCATCGCAGATATTGTTGTAGACAGGCCCCGCGCGGCTGCGCCAAACGCGGCCGCCGCTCGCTTCAACGCAAATAAATCGATGACACAGCGCATACGAATATATGAGCATTCGGCGCTTTCTGTGTGCTTCGCAGATCGCTTTCAAGATAGGGCCCACGCGGTCGCGCCACACGCAGCTGCCGCCCGACTACCGTTGGTCACGGCTCATAATGGTTCAACGCTGATGGATAAGGCGGTAAAGAGCCGTAACGGATTATAATGATCGCAACGTCATTGCGCCCCTGGCGCCGCAACTTGCAGTAGTTTGCTTTCGTCAGAAATACACCTTGCACCACTATCAGCAGCAGTTCGTGTAGCCGACGTGCTGTTGTTAATACTGGCCGGATCAAGTTGGATAACATTGATTATCACTATCAATGATAATCAGTACCAATATCAATGATTTCCGAACATCGATAATGACACCGGGTGCGTGTAGAGATGGGCAAGTGGAACAATGCTTACGCATACATAGGCAACTCCTGAGGAGGTTCTGCGGAAATTTATTTATAATTTTTTTGTAATTATTATTGCCATAATTTTTAAACAATAAAAAAATGTTTGCGATAGCAAATTAGTAAAGAGCTATTCGGAGTAGGGATAGTAGTTTTATCGGCTGCATAAACTTGGACACATTGGCTTACTAACTGAATTAGAAATCGTGGTGTCAGCGCGCACAAACATGAATAGATCACACTGAATGACCGCAGCCAACAACTGTCAAAACGCTGGCAGCAAGCGCAGGTTTGCGCGGTCTATCGCTTGAACGGAAACTGAGCGGCGAATGCACAGCGCATACAAAGGTCAGAGCCGTGTGGAGATAAGAGACGGTGCGGGCGACCGGCACCGCCGGGCAAAGGGCAGCGGAGATGATGTTGGCAGAAGAAAAGCTGCCCCCTCCCCCCCTCTTCCCGTTTCTTGCTTTAGCGCGGGAGATTGAGTGGCAAGATGCGCCTTTGGTGCCGGAGCACAGCGCCGCTCCGCCTCCCTCCCTCCCATACCCCCACGGCCTTTCGCGCGACGGTCGCGTTTGCTTTCCGCCATGCGTTCGCCCTCCGTGATAGCGCACGTCTCCCGCGCGCTTTCGCTCGCGCATATGGCGCACGGCGAAGATTTTATCGCCCGTGGAATCTATACTGAACCTCACGGCGACGGCAACGGCGACGCCGACGGCAGAAGTCTGGTTGAAGTGTCCATATAATTGCTATCGCAATAATAATTATTTCATTTAGGAACCATGCACCAAACGCGCATATTGTCCACTATCTTTGGAGTGCTAAAGATGGCGCCCAATTTTTTTTTTGCCTGGAAATGGGTCAAGTGTTGTGAGTGATGCACTGTGAAAGTATAAGCTGTGCCTGTTATTTACGACCTTTGAAAGAACTTTGCCATGCAGTCGTGCAAAGTGCTAGCAGCGTAATTTATGAAAGCGTGTACGTAAGGTCGAGGGATCGAAATCCGGCCGCGGCGACCTCATGTTGATGGGGGCGAAATGCAAGAACGCCCGTGTTAAAGAACCTCAGGCGCCAGAAATTAATCAGGAGTGGCCCACTACGGCGTGCCTCGTAATCACAACGCAATTGCCTCTCTAGACGATGTTTTTAAGTGTTTAGATAAAACAGGTTTCTTAAACAAGCTTTAAAGTAATGATCTTTGTTGCTTGAAGCACTTTCATGAAGTTATATGTTTTGAACTTGTGCCATAGCCTTAGTTGCTTTTGCGCCATAAAACCTCACTTAATTAATATCGTGGTTTCGAGTTGTAAACATTCCGAATTTAATTTTTTAAGCGCGTACGTAGTTTGGCCCATGGCATGAAAAGATTGAACGTGGCTTTAGAGTTTGCATTTCCAGGAAATATGGGGCGCCTTATAGCTAATGTATGGAATAAAGGTTATGTGCGATTTGAAGAGAAAGAAAGAAAAAGCTGCAGTTATACCCGAGAGGCAAAGCATTGGTATGATATCAAAACATGAGACAGCTACATGATGTAGGGGTTGTGACTTTATCAGCCGTACGGATTGCAGTAAACATGCGCTTACCAAATAAATTACTGCCGAGCCACGCAGTCACAGGCAAAAATCAAGATATCTCATTAGTTGACAGCATACACTCGCTGTCGCAGCTCTAGCGTGACAAAGAGCAGCATGAGCAGCGAGCGAATGTTGCGGGCTGGCTCTCGCTTCAAATCATCTCCCAAACTTGATTATGTCACCACAGCAGCCATCACGGCTAGCCTAAGCTTTGCAACTGCAGCACATTACCTTGACGAGGGAGCGCCGCGAGGCGCACGACCGATAGAACAAAGGAGATGGACGCCCGCCAGATCCCCCCCCCCCCTCCCCTCCCTGTCATACACCCCGTGTATGAGGCGCCAACGCATGGCCAACTTCCAAAGTCGACTTTCCAGCTTCCGAAAACAACCCCACGAAAGCAAGGAAAATTAGTAAGGGGCCCTCTGGTGCGCCAGCGAACACCGGTTGTGGTCCAAAGACCGAGTCAGAGCCCAGAGTTGTCAAAACACAACACATATTATTCAAACAAGGCAGTTACATACACATGAGCACACTTAGGCTAGACACATCACAATATAATTCAGATGGGTGTTAACAAAACACTGGAAAATAATTCACGGCAAGCACTAAGAGTCCAACACGTAAAGTACAGAATGAAAAATTGGAGGACGCTTAAGCATCGCCTTTAAGAGTAGAACGTGATAGCTTTATCGGGACCCGTTCGCATCGCATCGTTCGCATCCAGCAAGTAGGCTTCATTCACTGTTACACAGAACGTGGGAAAGCCAGCTTACAAAGATGACGCTTACACCGATCCCCTTAAAGTCGGTTTCACTTTGAAACAGAAATGCATTGCTGGGAAGACATGTTGCCAGGGGCAATATAAGTCGTTTTATATTAAAAGGTGAAGGCCCTAGGACATTTTTCCATTATTTTAATAATTGTTAGCAATTGCGCCGACGGCGCGCACGTGTCCAAAACACACTTTTGTCCTGCCGAGGTTGCCAGTGCCATCAGGATAAGATTTTCGCAAGTAAGCTACCCGAGTGAGCCGGTGTTTTTATGGTAGAAATGCTGGCAAAAGAGGTTTGTGTTTGAGTTTCCTCCTAATGGAATTATGTTTTCTCGTACAATGAAATAACATTCCGACGCCACCATGTTTGTAGGTTGTGCTTAAGTTGTACTTTACCATTTTTCTGACGCATTTTACTATGAGCAATTCATATTTTGTTCACTAAAACCTTCCACAACGACGAAGGGCCTGCGCGGTCGGGGTGGTTGCGGATGATTTCTTCCTTCGCGAACGCCGATATCCACGCCGAAGCCACACCAACACCGACGCCAACGCCGGATTTTCTGGGACACGGGGCCCTTAACGCTATCGCGTTAATAGGAACACAGTGTCCGATCGTATTCGCCAGTGCTGGTCTTGTCACATGGCTTTGATAACGAGATTTACTCATGGCAAGCGGCAGGCGAAAAACCAGCACAGTCACAAGAGAGCAACGGTCTCGGCGCTAACAGCTGGCGATCTGCGCTCACCTCCTACATCTATAAGAGCGCCCCACTACTACTTGCTCCCTGTTCTTCTTCATTACAGGTCTAACGCTAAGAGACAGGAAGAGAGCGGTGTGGATGAGAGAACAAACGGGGATAGCCGATATTCTAGTAGACATTAAGCTGAAAAAATGCAGCTGGGCAAGCCATGTAACGCGTAGGATGAATAACCGGTGTACCATTAGAGTTACAGAATGGATGCCCAGAGAAGGGAAGCACAGTCGAGGACGGCCGAAAACTAGGTGGGCTGATGAAGTCAGGAAATTTGCACGTGCAAGTTGGAATCAGCTATATAGCTGATGATGATAAAGGATAAAGGTTATTAAGGTGTATGAAGTTGGAATAAGGTGTACTAAGTTCGTACTCCAGTGGACATAAATATAGGCTGATGATGATGATGAAGTTTGGTATAAATTAAAGCAAGGTGGAATAAGGCAGAATAAGGTCGAGATTTATTTTAAGATAATAACTTAGAAAATTCCTCATGCTTTCGGATTGAAATCACTTAAGAATAGATCAGTGACTGTCAATTTTAACAGCGGAGCTGTTTAAGCCGGCCGTTATTCCGTTAGTTGTCCAAAAGAAATGTGGGCCGATCCTAGCGGTAATGCAGAAATGGTCCACGCACAACGGCACATACGCCTGTGAACAAGCGAAGCTGAACCTGGCTAAGTTAAGCATGGTTCAGCTAAGCATGGTTGGGACTACTTAAGATTAGTGAGTCATCAATAGCCAATCAATAGCTAATCGATAATCGATAAATAATCAATTTGTTCTGGAAAATGCTCGGAATGACTTGGTAGTGCTTAGCCTAGCTCAATTACGTGACCAATACCTTGCGATAGCTAATCGATAGCCAATAAATAGCTAATCAATAATTGTTCAATAATCAATCAATTCCTGAAAATGCTGGGGATGACTTGGCTGTGGTTAGCCTAGCCTAAAAGCAAGGACTAGCTAGGTGCCCATCAGCTCCACTGTCTCTTCAGCATTGCGCCTCCAGTGCAAGCTAGGCTAACGTATTTTTTTTCGTGCGGACTTGGCAGCAGCAACCATGTCGACACCATTAAAATATTTATTGTCACTGTACCCAACGACATCATTCTAAGTAGAAAAACATTTTTTATGCTCATATCGTATAGCGCATAAAAGACGTACTCTAAATGTAAGATTCATTGTCCTAGAAATAAAAAGTTGGTTGTATATTAATATGCGAAAATATACTTTATGAAAAAGTATATTGATACCTTGAACAACTACGACGGTTACGAAAGATGCTATGTATTACAAAGCAACCTAGAAACGCTTAACTTTCCCGATTGTTATTGGCCGGTGCTTGGCTGTTATCTTTCCTGGTGGGTGTGACCACAAATTGTGTTGTCGTCGAACAGGCTGCCTGTCAGTCATGTGAAAAGCGAAAATCGGGTATCCCTCAGATAAGTAAAGTTAAAAAAACCCGCATTTCCCCGAAGGGGAGTATGAGGAAGTGCGAAGCACGGGGTGATGCTATGAGGGGGCGCGCGCGACGAAACTGCAGAGCCGAGCGAAGGAGACGGCAGCGAGAGAGCACGGCTGACGCGCCGGCGCCACACACACAACACGTGACGGCGGAGCGAAACACGCCAGGCGGTTGGAGAGGGGGTGAGCGGTGGGGAGAGTACGCACACGAGGGGCTGTTACCGGGCGAGGAGGGAGCTGTCAGCGCGAGGGGAGAGGTGGCGGCCGAGGGTGAGTGCAAACATAACGGGGGGAGAGGCACACCAGCTGCATGGCGCCGTGACGTCACGGCGCGGAGAGGGTGCGAGGAGCCGGCGCGGCGCGCGCAGCCACGGCGCGGAGGCGCCAGCTGCACAACGCGCCGTGACGTCACGGCGCGAGGCGCGCGCAGCCACGGAGCGTAAAACCCCTATATTTATAAAAGTAGCGCCATTCTTAGATCTTGCCGCCACCGCGCTCACCCCGGCGCTTCCTCCTCGCCCTCTCTTAGCCGCCTCCTGTCGCCCCAGCCTCCTCCGCTCCCCCATTGGCCAATCCGTGTCACGTGGAAGTTCGCGTCGCACTTTTGTATATTTTTTTCTTTCCAGCGCGCTCCGACTGCCATTCTCGGGCCTGTGCGACGAAAGTGCTGTACGCACAAACGGATCAAACGTGTTAGGGACAAGAACTTCGTTGTGATTGCATGCAGCTGCGCCTTAAGTTGCCGCAACCGACAAGGCGAGGGCAAAAGGCTTTTTTTGTTTACCATCCGGCGTGCGCAAACGCTTGTTGCACACTTGATATTTGCGCCGTATCGCATCGTCGCGTTGCTACTTCCAAAACGGCATTATTAAGACCAGTTACTGACTAACGAAGCAAAATCGCGCCTCAAAAACGTCTCCGCAGGGCGCGATCGAAGTTTTCCTCGGATTTCCTCTGGTAGCGCGTTAGCTGTCGTCTGCCATGGCAGTACAGTGGCTAGAATAGGGAAGTGTGACGAAGGCCCCGCCGTTCGCGTGCGCGTTTCAGATGCAGCCGCAAGGCAGCGCTGACGCTTGTATTCACGTCGCCCGACCAGGCCCGACGATCGACTAGCCGGATAAGCGCCCCCATTCGCGATGCGAATTTCCTTTTCTTTACCTCAAATGGCACATCTTGCTCAGCCACTCGTGTTCGCGAAGATCGCAGCAACATTATAGCGACATATGCGCCCTACAATTTCGCGTACAACACGTCATTTGCTTGCGAGATCTAGGCCGTCTTGGCATGTTTACCTCGGAGGCCGCGCGGACACGCCTCGAGTTTTGCTTCACTGCGGTCTTATTTTACGCGCCAAATTACTGTCTATAAACACACGCTTGAACGAAAACAACTGTTCTTGCTTGCAAAGATGAATTGAGTCCGAGTTGTTCGTTAAAGAAAGATGCAATCGGATTTCACTTAAATATATGTAACTCCCCTTAATTGGCATGCACCGATGATTATGTTACATAAAAGTTGCCTTGGCTCGCTCAATATTTTCACGTTTGCAAGATTTCTTGAAAACTGGTATGTTATAAGCAAAATATGGTGCAATTATTGATCATTTTTGCAGCTTCAAAGCACTGCATGATTGCTGCCTTCTGTTTGGGTGGGAGCTTCTCGATCTTCTTCTTCAGTGCACTTTCTTCAATCGCGTGATTTGCCTGTTTTTGCTGCGCGAGAGCCTCGTCCAAGCTTTTCGCTTTGGCTCTTAGGCGGCGCACCGTAGCTTGGGTCCTTGCCTATAGCTTCCTGGCGTAATTTTCCTTACGCTTTAGCTGCCTAGGTCGACACCTCTGGTTGAGCAATAGCCTTCTGAGGTACTTGGAGGCGATGCAGCACTTCTCAGGGCCACTTACAAGCCCCTTGCACTTCGTGGGGTAGAGGCTTTCATACCAGCTTGTCATGTTGGAGCTTCGCGCAAGAGGGAACTCCACCGACCGCGCAGCGTCAGAACAGAGCTGCATGCTGTCAACAGCCTCTAGGAGGGATGAAGGATCGCAGTGCTCATCAAGTGAGAGCTCGACACCACGTACAAACACTCAGTGTTCGATCATGCTGTCTCCGCAACGAAACAGCACAAGCTTTTGGGCGTGAAGCAAGCTCATGATTCGCCCCAGTATGCAGACGCTATATGCGACAAAAAGGGAAGTTTCAGAAACAAACGTGCTTACCCCACTGATTGGAAGGCACGATCACATTTTGGTAATCCAGAGTTGGCGGCAAGCGTGGGTGCTTCATCCGATGTGTCGGGTGAGGCCACGTCGATTCGCTATTTCTTTTTTGTGGAGGTGCAAACTGTGGGTCCAACATTTCTTTCGGATTACTTTTCTTAGGCACTGGTTTGGAGGTGTACTTGGGGACGTTTGGAAAGATCGTCAGTATCGCATCCGGTTGTAGCAATGGCCTGCTCCTTTCCAGCCGCACCAGCTCACCACTGATGACGTGTTCAAAGTGACGCGACACAAACTGCGGATCGAAATGCAGTTTGCACAAAGCGGCATTTCGTTCGAGTGGCTTGTCCACCCGAGGTATGTTGCGCTGCCACTTTCGGTACGTCTCCTCGTCTTACGGTACCCCGAAGAGCGACAACTTCTTTTTGCACGATTTGTAACCAGTCGTGCAGACAGGCACAAAACAGCGACTTCGACGGCGGCTCATCCCTGAGCACTTGTCGGCACCGCACGAAACATTACTTCGCACGAGAATTTCCAACAGAAAGCGGGAGAAACTCGCGGACCAATTCGTATCGGGCGCGCAGCTTGACGTATAAACGAGTGCGAGCGCCCCCTGGCGGATGCATCACAAGTGGCGACGGTGGTTGCCATAGGAGCCGCCGGGCGGTAATCACACTTCCCTATTCTAGCCACTGTAACGGCAGGCCCGACGCAGGCGGCGCCACTGTCGATATCGCGCCTCGATCGCGCTGGTCGCGCCGAGCGCGATAGTGGAACGGAGGAAGAGGGAAGTGGATGGCGCTACTTTTATAAATATAGGGGCTTTAACGGAGCGGAGGGCGGAGCGCGCGCAGTCACGTGGGGCGTGACGTCGCTGCGCCGTTGCTACAGACGCTCCTCTCCGCTCCTCGCGCCGTTGCTAGGGGAGAGGAGGAGGAGCGCGGATGCCGGCGGAGTTTTCGGGGTCGCTTAAAGGCTGTTTCACATGGTGCGATTTTGCACTGCGATTTTCGCAGCTGCGATTTTCGCAGATGCGAAATTCGCAACGGCCATTTCACATGGTGCGATGTCAACAATGCGATTATGCGACGCCCAGGGTTGCTTGCTGCCAAATTTTGTCGCACACGCCGCATAAATTCGTTTAATGTAATGAGAAAGACCTGCGAGTTATAATTGACCTCTCTTTATTAGGACCAAATAATACGTGCGTTTTGTAATTTAAAAACGCTTCAAAGTTTAGTTTGTTTTGGAGTGCGCAACAGCGGTTTGTGAAGTTCAATACGAGGAGAAATGGCGGACGTAAACAGCTGTTCGCAGGTGGTCGTTCAGCGTTGTGTGCTGTCTCGTGTGTGTTTTATGCCTGTGTCGTTCTACCTGCGGTTAAACAAAATACAAGAGGTCCTATCAACAAGCCCCTATAGCTGTTGTCATCGCATATGCCGTATTCGGGATTCGGCGGAGTCGTCATGTCAACGCAGAGACCCTCGCGATACCCGTGATTAACGTCAGCTTCTGAAAAACGGATGTGTGTGTATTGCTCGTGATTGCGCATTAGTGGTTCCTGCTCCTAGCAATATTCTTGGACCAAACTTAGCAGCAAGCACCAACGCAAAAGCTCACGTCTGCCCCTGAACAAAGCCGCAAATGATCTGTGTGTAATTACTGAACGTGCAATGGAATTTGTGTTGTGAACGTTTATCTTAGCGCCAGCCTGGCTCGTCCGTCTCGGCGCCTGTGCTGTAATTATTCATACAAGTGCTCTCTGAATATTTCGAAAGGCGTAAAAGCAGACACCACATTTTTTTTGTTTGTGGAGCTGCAGTCACTTGTGTACGTAGTATCGTATCATTCTGGCAGACATGGGCGTAGTCTATTTTTTCGTCCTGTTTCTTGCGCTGTTAGTGTGCTGTGAATCTGTATCAAGAAGCTTAAGTTAATATGCAGCAGTACGTAGCGGAGCCACGTAGCCACACAGCTAACATTAAAATACCTTGTTAGGAGTACGTTTGTTTGTTTAATAACAAAATCGAACGCTAAAATTTTGTATTCATGGTGGCAAGTGTAAGATAAGAAGCTATCGAAACTATCCGCTAATGGCATGCGTGTGCTTCTACCTTCTTCAGCACGTTATCCTTAAAGTGAGGCTGATAACCAAAAACATATGCAACTGGAGCAGGTGCTTTGATTCCTTTCCTGGAAATGAAAGCAAGCATCCCAGTCTCTTAAGCTAGTCAGCTACTTAACCTATATTAGACCAATGTTAGAGCATGCTAACTGGAGCCATTTCAAACTGGGTTATTTGACCAAAATAATAAAGTGCAAGGAAAGTGTCAAGGTACAGTCTAATCTGGTATTCCCGAACCTATTGTATTAGCAAAACTTTATGACTCCCTGAATTGCCTGCATTAACCCAATGCTGAAAACAGGAGAAGCTGATTCCCTTTCTTGCTGTTGAAAAGCTGCTAGAATCTCAATAACAGACCACTTATGTTCTGAGAGAAAGTGAGGGGCACTGACAATATCTCTAATCTTTTGTATGAGCCTTCACCTTGAACGAAAATCGAATAAAAATATTTACCTTTGCAAGCCTCAGAATCCAAACATTCTCAAAATTTTGAGGAGCCACATTAAATTTTTGAGATACAGACAATAAAAAGTGTGCTGAAGTACAAGTGCACACTGAACACACTTGAGTGGTTGAGTGGCCAGCTGCGAATGCAAAAGCGTCCATAGCTGCTACCCCGAGGTAACTGCTAGGTTGCACGTGTGTTTCTTCTATAGCCCATGTGCCTGGCAAGGGGAATGGTTATACGTAGTCCTGTACTTTTTTTTTCAATAGGTGGTGGCTAGCTGATTCCATCTGTTTATGTATTTATCATTTGTGTGCATCTTATGTGCATGTGTTTGTGTCATGTTCTGATTGTTATACGTGCAGTGATGCAAGCATCCTTTTTTAATATATTGCACTACAGTCATTTATTAAACTTTGTGTTGAAATGCACAAAATGTGGCCACCCAGTAATGGTTAGGACAAACAGCAGGATTGGCAAAAAATATGATGCAGATCCAGTGCACTTGCTTGAATCGACATGAGGCGAAGCTTTCACGCAACGGTCAGTTGAACTCTAGAAAACTAACTGCAGTGTTTACAGTTGTCCTTATTTCACCCGATGCAACACATACTCATAGACAATGTTTGCTTATTGACCGCACAGGTCACATAATGTAATGTATACATAGCACGGTGAGCTCAAACGTCAGCTCACTAAGACTTCGAACCAACCGTGAGTCTGAGTTCGTTTCAGCCTGACTGAGTAGAATTTTGGTGAATACGAGTAAGAGCAAGCTCAGTTGAGTAAACTTTTAGTGAATATTGTCATGTGGTAGTCTGGGAAAGCTGATCCAAGCATAATTTTAGTGAATATGAGTCAAAGCAAGCTCGGCAAGTAGATTTTTGGTGAATATGACTCAGTGCAAGCTCACCTGAGTAGAATTTTGATGAATATAAGTCTTAGCAAGCTTGGCTAACTAGATATTTGGTGAATATGACTCGGTGCAAGCTTGCCTGAGTAGAATCTTTGTGAATATTAGCCAGATCAAGCTCGGCCAAGTACAATTTTGGTGAATATGACTGAGCAAGCTCGATTGAGTAATGATGGGATATGGTTATACAAGTTTATGCAGTAATACATGTAAGTAGAGACTCATTAGCAACATTGCCTCCATCTTGATGGGCTATACCTACGCCTCGTGATGAGTCTGCACACTTTATGAGCTGTGGACATGCAAGACCCACCCACACTTGAAAAGATACTATCATTCATATGAAGGAATGCAACCGGCTGACTTCACTGCACAATTTTGATCTGCTTTTGTTTAATGAGTTATCCACTGCTTATAAAAACAAGGTGTTCGCCTGCTTTTCGCATTATTGCATGTGTTTTACAGGAAGTAGAGACAGAGAAGCAAGAAAAGGCAAAGATGTTTATGGCTAAGTAGTTTCTTAGAGTACTGCGATATGTTACAACCAGCATAAACAAAAGTAATTTGTTGCGCTGAAGTAAGCTAAATGTGCAATTACCTTTTAATGTGAAGGTTAATACAGATGCAGTAAGGATACAAAGTCTGCAACACACTGAAGGTTTATTGGCTTTTTTATTCAGGAGAAAAATGATGCATCAGAAAAATGAGAAAAAAAATGTGGTTGATCCCTCTTATATAGGAATCGGTATAGAACACGAAAGTGAAACGTGTCTTCACAGAAGTAGTGTAATGTTTATTGCACATTGATATATAATGTCTATTGGTGTTTTGTGGCTAAAGCGCCCTTAGGCGTTGATGCACCCACGCTGACGCCTGGTGGCACGTCTCCTCCATCACGACTACCAACGTCGATGACCACGAGCAACCGTCGTGCATATGGAAGCTGCACTACGCTGCACACGCTAGCACAACGCGAAAGACGAAGCACGTAACTGACACACTAATACAACGCGCAAGACAAAGCACGTAACTGAATCGTCACCGAGTCAAATCAGCGCGTACAGCGTGTCGTAATTGCAGCCTCCGCGATCAACTTCAGAAACATTTTCAGAGCTAATTGCGGAGGCCACGCGCCGCTGTGCTGAGTACGGTGAACGCCACCTAGGTGGCGTTGGTAGTGCTTCTTGATGCCAGCGTCCCTTCGAATGCTGGCATGGAGGCGTCGTAGTGCTGAGACCACCGAAGCGTTCACTGTCGGTGCGCGTTAGTGTCATAATGCAGTACTTCTCTTTTCTGCTCGTAGGCGGCGGCACCGCCCCGAGCAAGAGCGCGGGTACACGGAGGAGTGTTAGATATATAAGGCGCGTCTGTGTAGCTCTCTGCAAATGCGTTTGTGGCGCAATGGGTTAAACGCTCGGCGATCTATCGTCGCGGACCGAGAGGTCGTGGGTTCGATTTCCAAATTTTGCATGTTTGTGGAACTTTTTCTTCTGGTTTCTTTCTTTGTATTATGTTCGTGTACATTGTAAGCTGACGTATTTCCGTGACGGAAATACGTCAGTGAAGTCTTGGTGGACCCCGGCATAAAACACTTTCGTGTTAAAAAAAATGTGGTTGATCCCTCTTATATAGGAATCGGTATAGAACACGAAAGTGAAACGTGTCTTCACAGAAGTAGTGTAATGTTTATTGCACATTGATATATAATGTCTATTGGTGTTTTGTGGCTAAAGCGCCCTTAGGCGTTGATGCACCCACGCTGATGCCTGGTGGCACGTCTCCTCCATCACGACTACCAACGTCGATGACCACGAGCAACCGTCGTGCATATGGAAGCTGCACTACGCTGCACACGCTAGCACAACGCGAAAGACGAAGCACGTAACTGACACACTAATACAACGCGCAAGACAAAGCACGTAACTGAATCGTCACCGAGTCAAATCAGCGCGTACAGCGTGTCGTAATTGCAGCCTCCGCGATCAACTTCAGAAACATTTTCAGAGCTAATTGCGGAGGCCACGCTCCGCTGTGCTGAGTACGGTGAACGCCACCTAGGTGGCGTTGGTAGTGCTTCTTGATGCCAGCGTCCCTTCGAATGCTGGCATCGAGGCGTCGTAGTGCTGAGACCACCGAAGCGTTCACTGTCGGTGCGCGTTAGTGTCATAATGCAGTACTTCTCTTTTCTGCTCGTAGGCGGCGGCACCGCCCCGAGCAAGAGCGCGGGTACACGGAGGAGTGTTAGATATATAAGGCGCGTCTGTGTAGCTCTCTGCAAATGCGTTTGTGGCGCAATGGGTTAAACGCTCGGCGATCTATCGTCGCGGACCGAGAGGTCGTGGGTTCGATTTCCAAATTTTGCATGTTTGTGGAACTTTTTCTTCTGGTTTCTTTCTTTGTATTATGTTCGTGTACATTGTAAGCTGACGTATTTCCGTGACGGAAATACGTCAGTGAAGTCTTGGTGGACCCCGGCATAAAACACTTTCGTGTTAAAAAACTGTTTAAATATTGCTTCGAAAATAAATTGGCAATACTGCTTATTCCCAGGCAAAGCGTGAAATATGCTATTGTAGAACATTCATTACGATATCCAGTTTGCACGTTCGCTTTGCGTCTCGCAGCGGAAATAACAGAACCTTGAAATGAGATAATTCATTGGGGAAAATGCGCATGAAAGCCCTAACCAACCGACTGCAACTAAACAGTCGCGCGTATAGCGTGACCAAGCATTTGGTCACGCTATACGCGCGACCACAGCATTTGTACGTAGTTGCATATTCTTTAAAATGTTCCGTCCGTAAAAGCATACGGCGATAAAACAGTGGCGTTTTCGTATATCGCGAGTTGTCTTCAGAACCAGAAAATTGGGACGACATCCGAAATGCCTTCCCGTGAGGGACACCTCGTAGTATTTACCAACTCGCAGCGCGTGTGAATAACGGAAAATCACGCAAAAGTACGTACTATCAGCCCCCGAAGCCAACCTACAAAACAGCGTCGCCAGATTAGCAACGTAGCATGTCAACAAACTCGTAGAAATCACAGAACCGAATCTGACCTACGAGTTTTTATCTGCACTGTTCGCGTGTCGGTGCTGATGTTACGTACCGATTGCGCAATCCAAGGCTCCACTCAATTAGTTGCACTGTTCGAGGCTCGTTGATCCAATACTTATAGACAAAAAAGTATCTATAAGCGTTGAGCGACCGCCGCCATTTTCCAAAACAGAGACCGCGAAATACCTTTCGGCGCAATTTCGACGGAAAAATCGCAGCGATTGCTGCGACGTTGCGACGCTGCGACCAACCGGTTGGTCGCAGCCGAAAATCGCAGAATCGGCCCTGCGACTGCGATTTTCGTCGCATGCGACGGAAATCGCACTTCCGGTGCGATAATCGCAGTGCAAAATCGCACCATGTGAAACGGCCTTAAGAAGTGCATTCGCACTTAAAAATATTCAAAGCCTTCCACTACTGTGAAGATGGAAGCCAGCGAAGCTGTGACTATGGTGGGTCTGCTGTAGTGAATATTGCCGCCACAATGAGAATGAGCGTATCGTAGTTGGGCATCACCCAACCGAACATGTCCATCATGAACGTTCCGTTTGAGAAACTCGCGTTGAAACCTGGTCGTCGCACCAGGGAAGTTGGCGCTAGCGTTGCCGAGGCGTGCACCACCGTTGCCGGGTTCCTGGAGAGCAAGACGACGCTGACGTTTGGCCTCAACATCGCGCTTCCGCAACTCAGGGTCCGCGGCTCTTCGCTGACGTTTGGCCTGGGCTTCAGACGCCTTCACGCTAGGAACAGTATGTTGACGACGAGCCCTCTCCCGAGCGCGCTCGCGTCGGCGTTGCTCAAACGCGTTTGGACACATTGTCAGCTGCTCATGAATGGCTGATACGCCCTTAAGCAATAGCTAATACCCTCGTAAACGCGGCCTGCTCATTACAACGACAGAAGAAGAGTGAAATTCCACGCTGGCATGATTAGCGACACCGCAGAAAACTATGGAAGCAGACAACGACGACGAACGCGGGAGCAGTAGCAGGAGCGCGTGCCGAGCACGGCATCCAACGGTACGAGCGAAAACCGAGGGGCGCCAACGAGCCAGCTGCTGAAGAAGACGACGATGCTCGAGCCAATGCTGATGATGATAGTTTCAGATGCGAAGCAGCTTATGGTCGGGGCTGTTTCACTCCCTCCCTCCCTTCGCCATGCGGCGTCCACACCCCTACTGGGCATGTACGCCAAGCCGGAACCGGCAGCCGACTTCCGGTTCCACTTCCGCTTCCGGTTTCACTTACGGTTCCGTTTCCGGTTCCGGACGCCAGCTTCCGGCTTCCGGAGAACGCTTCCGGCGTTTTGCCCGAATGATCCCCCGGTGCTTCGCCCACTTATCATCATTCACTTCGTGGATATGCGATGCTGAGAAGAGGGCTCGAGCCGCTGCCACGAAACGGCAGCGGCGACATGCCGATCCGGAACTTCGGGCTCGCGAAGCCGAAAGGAAACATCAACGCCGCCGAAAAGCTGCTACTGATGCAACGAGGGCTCGCGTAATGGGAACTTGAGTCGACCCCATGGCTGCTTCGCATACTACTCAGGGTTCCCCTACGGGAAGATGGTGTAATTTTTTTTTTGCTTACGCCAACTACACAAAAATTTCCTTGTCTGGTAGAGGTATACAGCTTCACTGTAAAAAGTAAGGAAAGCCGTTGAATATAATGTTTTATTATATCAGAAGGCATATGTGCTTTAGAAATACCTATAAGCTAAAGAAAAGTAGAAATTACCTCTACAAGAAAAGTAGAAAGATACCTATCAAGAAAGGGGTCGGGCAAGGAGACAATCTCTCCAATGCTATTCACTGCATGCTTAGAAGACGTACTCAAGCTCTTACACTGGGAAGGCTTAGGAGTGAGGATCAACGGCGAGTACCTCAGCAACCTTCGGTTTGCAGATGACATTGTCCTATTCAGCAATAACGGAGACGAATTACAGCAAATAATTGAGGACGTTAACTGAGAAAGTGTAAAAGTGGGGTTGAAGATTGATATGCAGAAGTCAATGTTCAATAGTCTGTCAAGGGAACAAGAATTTAGGATCGCCAGTCAGCCTCTAGAGTCTGTGAAGGAGTACAGTTTATCTAAGTCGATTACTGAAAGGGGACCCTGATAAGGAGAAAGAAATTTACAGGAGAATAAAATTGGGTTGAAGTGCATACGGCAGGCATTGCCAAATCCTGACTGGGAGCTTTCCACTGTCGTTGCAAAGAAAAGTGCACAACCATTGCCCTCTACCGGTGCTAACATATTGTAACGAGCATACAAGAGGCAGTTAAAAAGAAGAGGAGGACGAAGTGCTTCTAGGCCTGGTTGCGCGCTCACCATCATTCATCTCCTGTAAATAAAGTCATTTCTGCCCAACTCTCCGTAACAGTTGTGGTGGAGGTGCGGGGTAATCGACACCTGAAGACGGAGGTCGATTCGCGGTAGTGGGTAGACATCCTACCCACTACCGCGAATCGACGACGTCATCGATTGCTTACACGCTGCTTCTTATTTTTCGACGCTTGATCTACGATCGGGGTATTGGCAAATACCTATGGAATCTAAAGACAAGGAAAAGACCGCATTCGTGACCCCAGATGGCTTATTCGAATTTAATGTTATGCCTTTTGGCCTCTGTAATGCTCCCGTCACCTTTGAAAGATTCATGGATACAATATTACGTGGCCTAAAGTGGGAGATATGCATGTGCTACTTGGATGATGTTGTAATCTTCGGCCGCACGTTGGAAGAACATAACGCCCGCCTGAGTCTTGTTCTGAGTTGCATCGAGAAAGCTGGACTAGTTTTAAACTCAAAAAGTGTCGGTTTGGCGAGCGTCAAACATTGGTTCTGGGACATCTAGTCGACAAGGATGGCGTCAGACCCGATCCCCGTAAGATTGAAGCAGTCAGCTCTTTCAAACCACCACAGACAGCACGAGAACTTCGCTCCTTCATTGGTCTATGTTCCTATTTTCGTCGTTTTGTACCCCGATTTGCCGATATTGTTCACCCGTTGACATCTATTCTGCGACAGGATGTATCCTTCACATGGACACCGGAGTGTGACGCATCATTCTCGCAACTGAAATTTATACTAACGTCAGCACCCCTCTTGCGTCACTTCGACCCATCTTGCCCGACTGAAGTGCACACCGATGCTAGTGGAATCGGAATAGGAGCGGTACTTGTACAACGTCACAACAACGCCGAACATGTCGTTGCATATGCCAGCCGTTGTCTGAGCAAGTCCGCGCGCAATTATACGGTTACGGAGCAGGAATGCCTGGCAGCTGTTTTCGCCGTGCAGAAATTTCGATGTTATCTTTACGGAAGACCATTTAAGATAGTCACCGATCATCACTCTTTATGCTGGCTGGTTGGCTTGCGTGATCCATCAGGTCGACTCGCGCGCTGGGCGCTGCGCCTACAGGAATATGACTTCGTGGTGTCATACAAGAGCGGACGTCGTCATGCCGACGCAGACTGCCTTTCTCGCATTCCTCTTGCGACTTCCGACTGCGAAGCTGAGAATTTTGATGACTATCTCGCTGCCATTACTCGTACGTTCCCCGACGCGGCAGACTTTCAGAGAGAGCAACGCAATGATCTCAACCTGGATCCGCTGTTTGCCGCCGCTCGTACTGCTCAAGGCAGCGGTCGCTTCACCATTCGTGATGAGTTGCTGTATAAGAACAATTACTCCGGGAATGGAGCACGTTTTCTTCTAGTTGTTCCCGAGAGTCTCCGCGCCGACGTCTTACGCGCCATGCATGACGATGCGATATCTGGTCATTTTGGTGTCGTGCGAACGCTACACCGCACGCAAGAGCGATTTTACTGGCCCAACATGTACCAGACAACCAAACACTATGTCGCTAGTTGTGAAACGTGTCAACGTCACAAGCGACCAACCACCGCTGTACCAGGTCCCCTGCAGCCATTGACACCGCCCAGTACACCTTTCGAGCAAGTAGGCATTGACCTTATGGGGCCATTCCCGTTATCTAACAATAAGAACCGTTGGATAATCGTTTGCGTGGACCATCTCACACGTTACGCAGAAACTGCAGCCATACCCTCTTCCTCCGCTGCATGTGTGGCGCTTTTCCTGCTGCATTCCGTAGTTCTTCGTCATGGTCCGCCGCGTGTTATCATCAGTGACCGTGGTCGCCAGTTCACTGCGGACGCCGTTGAGGAGCTACTTCGTCTGTGCACTTCTGAGTTCCGTCACTCCACACCGTATCATCCACAGACCAATGGCCTCGTTGAAAGGACGAACCGAACACTGACCAACATGCTTGCCATGTATGTTTCCTCCAACCATAAGAACTGGGACGACGTGCTGCCCTTCATAACCTACGCATACAACACGGCGAAACATGAAACCACGAACTACAGCCCATTTTATCTCCTCTATGCAAGGCTACCGCGCAGCCCTCTCGATACTTTCTTAAACTTTATTCTGCACGACGACGATTCTGTGTCAAAGACTGTGTGCCTCGCTGAAGAAGCCCGCCGAATAGCCCGCCTTCGTACTTTGGCCTCGCAACACCGTTCAAAGGACCGTTACGACGAGCGTCACGGGCCTGTTTCGTTCGCCAAAGGCGACTTGGTGCTTCTTTGGACACCACAACGCAAGCGGGCCTTGTGTCAAAAGTTCCTGTCCCACTATTCCGGCCCATACGTTGTCCTGGAACGTTTGAGTGAACTTTGTTATGTGGTAGCTCGCCTCCTGGACAATGGCCGGCGATCAAGTAGAACGCAAGTGACTCATGTTGCTCGCCTGAAACGTTTTTACCCTACTGATGCCTCCTAACTCGCCCTACGGGCTTCGTCTGCTTGTGGGGGAATGTAACGAGCATACAAGAGGCAGTTAAAAAGAAGAGGAGGACGAAGTGCTTCTAGGCCTGGTTGCGCGCTCACCATCATCCATCTCCTGTAAATAAAGTCATTTCTGCCCAACTCTCCGTAACAATATGGGGCAGAAACTTGGAGGTTAACAAAGAAGCTCGAGAAAAAGTTAAGGACCGCATAAAGAGCGATGGAACGAAAAATGTTAGGCCTAACCTAAGATACAGGAAGCGAGCGGTGTGGATCAGTGAACAAACGGGGATAGCCGATATTCTAGTTGACATTAAGCGGAAGAAATGGAGCTGGGCAGGCCATGTAATGCGTAGGATGGATAACCGGTGGACCATTAGAGTTACAGAATGAATGCCAAGAGAAGGGAAGCGCAGTCGAGGACGGCAGAAAACTGGTGGGATGATGAAGTTAGGAAATTTGCAGACGCAAGTTGGAATCAGCTAGCGCAAGACAGGGATAATTGGAGATTACAGGGAGAGGCCTTCGTCCTGCAGTGGACATAAATAGGCCAATGATGATAAGCTAAATACGAGTTGGTTACAACGATACTAAGAAAACTATCATTAAAACTCAAGAATTATAGGGCAGACATTGCCCACCTATTATTTCTAACTTCAATGTAAGTATGCTAAAGGAATGGGATACGAAGGCGATGAACAGGCAATATTTCGCACGTAGAAGCCGAACCCACATTTTAAGCATGAAATGCTTTGAGCTCCCTTTGTCGGCGACCTTCAAGTGACCTCTAGCCAGAAGCCAGAGACGTTATCGCTGCACTCTAACAAGAAAATATGGGCACTCAAACGGCAACGTCTGGGCATCGTTGCGAGAACAAAACGATATCGTCCGGGCAGCGCCTTCTCTATTTTTAGAATGCCAGTGCAAGCGCTTGCTGCGCAATGGGAGCCATTGGTGCGCCTTAGTTCAGTGAGCTGCCGCGGGGTGACGCTACCCAGAGGTTACGACTAGTTACGACTAAAGTCACTGGAACCTGGAAAATACCACATCCTTCTTTTCGCCGCCGTGCCGCCGATTGGTCAGTAGCCGTCAGGTGATCACTTTCCGCCATAGATGATCCGCCGCGCCGGAGCGGGCAAGCAAACACACTTACCGTTCGCCCACGCCACGTGTATGAGCCATCCACGAGGTCGGAGTTTTCGTTTTTTTTTTGTAATTTAGGGCATATGTAACCTTCGTAGACCTAAAATAAAATGACAGTAAATGCCCGAGTGCTACGCTTTACTGTGCAGCAACCGCCGGGAGTCCGATAAATTGCTTTCCGCGATACCAATTAAGCGGGAAGAGTGACAGCAAGCGCCATCCTATCTGTCTGCACGGAATAACGCGCGACAATTCCACTCCCACTCGGTGAACTTGATGATACCACAACGCTGTGTCATCGAACTGCTTAAATCCCATAATGTGATCGAGATGCCTCACACGTTTGCTTTGTAGACTGCGGTTTGCCTTGCGCAAACAAGGCGAGGAAATCCTCAGAAATACGCCGAACCGACCTGTGGTCCTGTGGACGTGTGGTCCTGTGGTCCGAGGCAACGTACATAGTCAACATGTCACCGAGTGTGCGGTTGAACCTCTCTGTCAAGCCGTTCGTCTGCGGGTGGTAGGCGGTAGACTTGCGGTGAACGATGCTGCATGCAGCGAGAAGGGCTTGTATTACTTCGGACAAGAACACACGCCCCCGGTCGCTGAGCAGTTCGCGTGGTGCTCCATGTCGAACAACGAAGTTCCGCAAGATGAAGAAGGCAACGTCACGCGCAGAAGCCTCCGGATGTGCGGAAGTCTCGGCGTAGCGGGTCAAGTGGTGGACACCTACAATTATCCATTGGTTACCCGAGGAACTGCAGGGAAGTGGCCCGTATAGGTCTATGCCGACGCGATCAAATGGCCGGGCTGGGCAGGGGAGCGGCTGTAACTCGCCAGGAGGGCGCTGTGGAATTTTACGCCTTGGGCACGCCGTGCAAGCACGTACGTACTGGCGCACGAAGTGATACATGCCGTGCCAGTAGAAACGCTGCCTCAGCCGAGTGTACGTTTTCAGAACGCTGGCGTGACCATTATGAGGAGCGGCATGGAAATAAGCGCATATGTCAGTGCGCATGTGTCGTATGATCACAAGCAGCCATTTGCGACCATCAGGCAAATATTTTCTGCGCTAAAAGACGTTGTCGCGGACAGCAAAGTGAGCGGCTTGGCGACGAAGTGTTCTAGAAGAGGGTGTGACGGATGGATCGTGGAGAAAATTCAGCATAGTTGAAAGCAGGGGATCCTTACGCTGCTCGGCTGGCATATCAGCGACGTTGATGGTCGACATGGATGCGAAGGGCGTTGACACTGAAGCGACATCGGAAGGTATCGGTGATCGGGAAAGCACATCGGTGTCAGCGTGCTTTCTGCCCGATCGGTAGACAACGCGGATGTCATATTCTTGTTGGCGAAGTGCCCAGCGGCCGAGGCGACCTGACGGATCTTTCAACGAGGACAGCCAGCAAAGGGCGTGGTGGTCGGTAACAATGTCAAAAGGGCGACCATATAGGTATGGACAAAATTTGACGAGAGCACAAATAATGGCCAAGCACTCTTTCTCTGTGACAGAGTAGTTGGCTTCTGCCTTCTTTAAAGTGCGGCTCGCATATGCGACGACGTACTCGTCATAGCCGTCTTTCCGTTCCGCTAGGATTGCACCAAGTCCGATGCCACTGGCGTCCGTGTGTAGCTCTGTGGGCGCTGTGGGATCGTAGTGTCGAAGAATCGGCGGCGAAGTAAGTAGACCACGTAGTTGCTTGAAGGCTTCGTCACACGAAGTTGACCACGTGGAGATTCCGCTGCTAGTCGTAAGCAAATTGGTCAGTGGTGCAATGATAGTGGCAAAATTGCGCACAAAACGCCGAAAGTAAGAGCAGAGCCCTATAAAGCAGCGGAGTGCCTTAAGAGTAGTGGGCATCGGAAACTCTGCGACCGCGCGAAGCTTGGCTGGGTCAGGAAGTACACCATCCTTCGAAACAACGTGTCCAAATATGGTTAACTTGCGGGTAGCAAAACGGCACTTTTTGATGTTGAGTTGGAGGCCAGCAGAGGTGAGACACGTCAGGTTCTCACGCAAGCGAACGAGGTGCGTCGGGGAATCGGGCGAAAACACGACAATATCATCAAGGTAGCATAGACATGTTTTCCACTTGTAGTTACGAAGGATAGTGTCCATAATACGTTCGAAACTAGCGGGCGCGTTGCAGAGCCCGAATGGCATTACGGTAAATTCATACAAGCCGTCGGGGGTGACGAAAGGGGTCTTCTCACAGTCCTTGTCAGCCATCGGCACTTGCCAATAGCCGGAGTGAAGATCCAAAGATGAGAAGTACTCCACGCCTTGCAGGGAGTTGAGGGCGTCATCTATCCGAGGCAGCGGATAGACATATTTACGAGTTATCTTATTGAGCCGAAGGTAATCCACACAGAAGTGTATTGAACCGTCCTTCTTGCGTACTAATACTACAGAAGACGCCCAAGGACTCTGGGAAGGCTGAATGACGCCACGACGCAGCATATCGTCGATTTGTTCGGTAATTATCTGTCGCTTGGCTGCCGACACGCGGTATGGTCGCTGGAGTAATGGTGGATGGGAACCAGTGTGGATGCTGTGAGTTACGGTCGCCGTACGTCCCAGGGATGGTTGGTCGCAATCAAACGACGATCGAAAATTCTGAAGAACCGCGAGGACTTGCGGATGGTACGGAGGTGGCAGATCGGCGGCCAAGGCAGATTCAAGAACGTTTGACGACGACGACGACAATGGTGATGATGAAGATGCGCACAGCAATGGAGAAGTGAGGGCGTCGAGCTCATAACAGGCCGTGTCCTCGTAAGTATCGAGAATGTGAAGTGGGTCAAGGGGCTGGTTACACACAAGCATAGTGGATAATCCAGATACAGTGTTGAGGACAGCAAACGGGAGAGGTAGAGCCTTGCGACGTAGAAAAATAGGCGACGGTGTAAAAAGCACCGTAGCGTCTGGCGCGACGGGGCAAGATACGGGCACAAGAACCGACATTTCGAGTGCTATGTTCATATCGGAGACAACGGTGAGCTTGGCGGCTTTACTTGCAGAAGGGTCAGGCAGCGGGGCTTCGAAAAGCGGGAAAAGCGCCACATCGGCCCGAGCACAGTCGATGATGGCACGATGATGAGACAAGAAGTCCCAGGCGAGAATGATGTCATGTAAAAATGAAGGAAGCACGAAAAATTCAACAAAATAAACAACGCCGGCAATGAGCACTCTCGGACAGCACCTTCTCGTCGTTTCCACTGCGGCGAAGAAGAATGCAAACGCCTACGCAGAGATCCAACAGATTCGACTAAGCGGAGGATCATACAAGGTGGCGGCATATATGGCGGACCCCGATAACGCCTGTAAAGGAGTCATACGAGGCGTGGACACCGATATCAGCGAGGCCCAGCTCCAGATGATGATTGTCAACCAGCGAAATCCAAGGAAGCCAAGAGGATCAAGAACACCACTACGGTGGTAGTGCTTTTCGATGGCATGGAGGTGCCAAACTACGTCATGTGCGGCGTCAGCTTTCTACGCTGCACGCTCTACAAGCGCCAAACCAACGTTTGTTACGCGTGTGGAGGCCTAGACCATAATGCCGATGTTTGCCCCAACCCAAACAAGAGGGTGTGCAGAGGCTGTGGACTCGCCTCCCCACCCGAAGATCACCATTGCTCACTGAAATGCGCCCTTTGCGGAGGAACACATCCCATGGCGGAGAGAATGTGTGAAGAACGCTTTCATGTCCCTTAGGTCATGTGACGGAGAAGACGGCGCCGAAGCGCGCCAAAAAAGACTCAGCAACAGCTGGCCCAGGAGGGCCGGCCACGTGATTCCAGCGTGGCAAGTGCTCCCAGGTGGGGGCGCTCCGTCACGCCAGCTCGCCGCCGGCGCAGCTCTCGCTCACGCTCCAGAGGGCTCTCCCACTCCCCGGTGCGGATCTAAGAAGAGCCTACCTGGGCGGATCGTGCCCAGCCGAAACCAGCGGCGCCGCCACCAAAGATAACGCAGGTATCATTGCCTGAGCATAGGGAAGACCCCAGGGTAGCTACGTTGATCCAAGAGAATGCTCGCCTGAAGGCCGAGCTTCAGCAGATGAGGGCTGAATTTGAGTCGTTCCGCAAATCTTACTCCTCGCAGGTCGAGAACCAGCAGATACCCCAGGAGGCACAGGCGCGCTCGGGTAAACGTAGGGCCTCTCTCCCGCAAGGGGAGTGGGACTCTATGGAGACCGAGTCCAACAGCAAGGCACTGGAAAGCATGCAGCAATCGATTAAACAACTGGCTGATAGCATGACTACCCTACTTAAAAGAGGGTCGTGTCTTGAAAGTACGCAGGCAGCGATAGCTACGGCTCGCTCGCCTCCGCAAGGCCCGAGCATTGCACAGTAACTTTCAGGCGCTGTAGCAGTGAACCCCATAAGGGAGTGGCTAATTGAGAACAGTAATCATGGCGGGCAACGCTAATCAGCTGGTCGTGTGGCAGTGGAACTGCGCTAGTTTTAAAATGCGCAGGGCACCACTGCAACAGTTTGTCGCTTCTCAGGCGGTCAAACCGCACGTAATAATATTACAGGAAACTCTCGGTGATGAGCTAACCTTCCCGGGCTATCGAGTCGTCTCGGTGCACGAGGAGGGCAAGCGTGGTTTGGCAACCGTGGTCGGAAGAAAATGCTCCTTTCAGGAACACATACTACAACTGGGCAAAACCAGGGCGGAGGTGATTATGGTCGAAATCATCCCAATAGCTGGCTCTAAAACAGCATTTTAATCCCGAATGTCTACAGCTCGCCGTCGGACAACCGGCAAGCGTTCGCTTCAATCATGGCAAAAGCGGGTGGCTCTGGCCAAGGGAGCCCCCAAACGTGGGTAGGGGGAGTCTATAATGCTCCGCACGACGCTTGGGGCTACCATAGGCAATCCCTGAAGGGTAACAATCTCCTAAAGGCGGTATCGGACTGTTCGCTGGAACTTATTACGGATCCGCAATACCCGACGAGACTGGCACGTCGGTGGCCCGAGACACAACTCCGGACTTGGCGTTCGTCAAGAACGTTCCAGGGGCAGGGCTGGCAAAATTTACAAGATAACCTAGGTAGCGACCACTTCATATTGGCTATTACCCTAGCAGTCATGCAGCTCCCCTCAGAGAATTTAAAGTGATGGACTGGGATGCCTTTCGGAAATTGCAAAAGGAGGACCAGGACGAATACGACAGCTGAGACAGCCTCTTTGCAAGGCTCAAGGAGGATGCTAATGCTGCGACCAAGGTTGTCAAAACGGGCCTAAGGGTTAATCGGATGGATGCGTGTGTCGCGCAACACTTAGATCCCAAGAATTTTATCCTAGCCCGATGGAGGACGCAAAGAATAAATCGCAGACTTCGAAAGAAAATTGCGCAGCTGAATCGCGAGATTGAAGCCTGCTCTATTGAAGTGTCGAAACAGCAGTGGAACAAAGTATGCTCTTCGGTTGACGGACAGATGAGAGTGAGAGGCAAGTGGAACCTCCTCAAACAATTATTTGATGAGTCGCAGTCCAAGGTAATCAGAGATTGGTATTGACAGAATCGTTCATAGCCAAAAGGCGAAGGGGGTGTCCGAAAAGACCTGCTGCAGGGGTTAGCGGATAGATATCTTCCGCTGGGCCCTTCCGGGACGCGGACTATCCTGGTTACCGGGGGGTGGGGGGGGGGAGGGGGTACTGGTTGAGGAGCTGAACGCACGTTTCGCTGAACCCGAAATTCGGGAGCTCCTCCATGAGCTCAACGGGCGCTTTGCACTGGGCCGGATAGGATGAAAAATGAGCTCTTACGTAACTTGGAAGGTAAATCCATCGAGAAGCTCACTTAGGAAGTCAATAAAATCTGGAGACGGGGTTGGTCCCTGAATCCTGGAAGACGGCCTCCGTTGTGCTCATCCCAAAGCAGGTAAACCTCTAGCGTCGGAAAACAGGCGGCCCATATCGCTTACGTCCTGTGTGGGCAAGGTGGCCGAACATACAATTCACAATCGGGTATCCCGGTGCATAGAATGCAAAGAGCTATTTGCACACAATATGGTAGGATTTAGACCTGCACTATCCACACAGGATGTCATGCTCCTTATCAAGAGACAAATTATTGACAACTACACCAGGGATACTTGAGGCATACTAGCTCTAGACCTGCCCAAGGTATTGACAATATCTCGCACAAGTTTGTGCTTGAGGCGGTCTTGGATATGGGGCTGGGTCAACGTTTCCACGCATACGTTAGCTCCTTTCTCAGGGATTGCAGGGCTACTATCAAGATCGGTCAAGTCAAATCCATAGAATTTACCTTGGGAGCGAGAGGCACCCCACAGGGGGCAGTCATATCTCCTCTACTCTTCAATATTGCCACGAAGGGCCTCTCTCAGCGACTCGCCATGGTGCGCGGGACTTACCATGCTTTCTACGCGGACGGTATCACCGTGTGGTGCATGGGAGCGTCCGACGCCGGGTAAAGCAGGCGCTTCAACAGGCACTAGACATCACGGATAACTTTCTAGTCGGTTCGGGCCTGAGCCTGGCGCCGGCTAAGTCCGAGTTATAACTGTACAGACCCACCCGACAAGGGGTGAGGAACTTCACTTCTTTAGAGGATATTCCCATAGCTCTATACACACGGGATGGGCTGAGCGAGAGCAATCTCCTTCGGCTCTACCATGCGTTTCTCATGAGCCACATTAATTACGTTGCTTCGGCGTTGCACTGGTGCAAAAGGGAAGAGGCAAAAATCGATGCACTAATGCGCAAAAGTAGAGCGCGAGTTCTAGGCTTGCCTATCACTACCAGCACCGAGAAGCTCATAAATTTAGGCAGGCATAACTCCCTCTCGGAGGTGATCGAGGCCCAACAGATGGCTCAGGTCATGCGTCGATCGTCCTCGCGGGCTGGTAGGCGCATCCCGGAATCCATAGGCTGCGGCCTTATGGAGACTAACGAGCGTAAAGTGACTCTACCGTCCTCAATCAGAGGTACGTTTACGGTGGCTTCACTTCCAAGAAATGTCCACCCGCAATACTATGTAGGGCGCCGCATAGCTCGGGCCCGTTTTTTATTAAAATCGGTTGCAGATAGTCGGGATCTCGCAGCCTTTGTCGATGAAGCCCAGTACTTCGCAGTGGTTTTGCTCAACCGTACTGGCAAACTCCTATGTTCTGCGTCGGTTCGAAATGTTTCGGCAACGGTGGCTGAGCAAATAGCCATCGCTATAGCAATGAAGGACCCGTGGCGTCCAAATATATTCACGGACTCGCGGTCCGCAGCTAGGGCTTTCGCTTCGGGCTGGATCTCGCGGGAGGCAGCGGCCATCCTCGGCAGCGAGGGGGCTGCCGGGTTTGACACCATAAAATGGTTCCCTGCCCACATGGGGGCCAACGTACATCCCGATGTTCCCAACGCCAATGCATTTGCCCATGACCGTGCGCGAGGTTCCGCTCACCGCGGCGGTCCCGGCGGATTCGAACGCGGGGACGCAGGGAGGTACAGGGACTCGCTCCTTACTTTAAACGAGATCTACACTCATTATCATCTTTCTCGGAGGGCTTTTCCACTTCCTCACCCTAGATTCACTCGATCGCAATCGACGGCCTTTAGGATGCTCCAAACGGGGTCTTTCCCTTCGAGGGGCAGATTTAGTTACTTCTCGCCCAACATCGAACCGCAATGTCCGGATTGCGGAGAGGTGTACTGCTCAGTAGCTCATATGCTCTGGAAGTGTACTGGGTTACGCGACACAGAGTTCAACAACGAGAGGACTT
>NC_051155.1:52082638-52112741 GCF_013339745.2 Dermacentor silvarum
CTCAGTTCTGAATCCGATAGATTTGTTCTTGCTGCGCACAAGGCTTGAAACGTAGCTGTTTTGTACATTGTAATATTTGTAGCAAATATATAACAGCTAGTAACTTGCTTACTCTTGTGGACCATCACGAAACATTCAGCTTCGACCATTGGTGCGCCATAGGTGTAGTCCATCATTTATTGTGTGTATACAGTGCGCATATATTCAAGTGTGAGTCCATTCACTTATTCTTCATACGTCGGCGATAGAGTGGGCGTAAGTTTTCCTGCCATTTGGACCGATGTGTATAGATAACGTGCGCGAAACTTACTATACTATGACAGGAAGCGGCGCCACTCCCTTTGTCATTGTTTAACGAGTGGTACTCATTCTTGCCGACGTTCTGGGGATGAAGCCCTTTCTTTGAAGGTTAGCGATACAAGGCTGGCGGATGAGCAAATTTCTGTACCCTCGAAGAAAGCCGTACATCACGAAGTGCCGGTAACACGTTCGGACAGTTGCCGCAGCGGTCCGCGAACTTCGCCACACAGATTTATTCTATTCCTTTACATGCCAGTCACTATTTTGCAGCCAACTACTCCACACGTCTTCAATCACATCATTTAATCTAGCATGATTGGAGCACAGTGTGTTAGCGAAAACTCAGTTGCTTTTCCGACAGCTCATCGCACAGAAGCAAGGTAGAAGCGGTAATGGTTTCGTATTCGTGCGCGGTCGCTGAGGAGAGGTCCGCGAAAAGGGTCAATAGTTCTAAAGTTCATGTGATGTTTTCTTTACTTATTAATTAGACAAAAAAACGCGGAAGCATTGGTATCAGTTATTTCTGCCACAATTTTTGGGGCATACGAATTTATTCTTTTATGACAACATACATATTTAATGGACAGTGCATAACGTTCAATAATTCTTTGCAGCATCTAATATACAATTAATTGGCAATGCAGTTATTAGTCACGCATTTGATCCCTCGACAAATTCTATAAGGAGGAGGCCGCGCTGCAACCTGAGCCCCCCCCCGAACAAATTTCTGGCTACGCCACTGGTCGGCGTGCAACGGCAACGTAACAATGCAGCTAAAACGAATCTTCAGTGAAGAAAATTTGACATAGCGATGTCGTTTTCGTGCTGAAAGGACTCGACAATCATATAATGTCACGCAAAATTTTTAATATAGGCAAATAAATCCATTCTCCACGGCAGCTCCGACTAGCCAGTGCCAGAGCGATCGGCGGGTACCCACCTTCTATTGATGTCGGAACGGGGCAGTGTCCGGCTATTAAAAAGAAAATTAAGTTTTGATCGGCGTAATAATGCATCTTTAATGCGTACAAGCCACCTTGACGCAGTGATTTTTCACGGTTTTTGGACGTCAGGTGACAGACAGGCGAAGTGGACGCAGCCCGAAAACGTTTGACCAATTGCGGATGGCTGATGGTAAAAAGGCATAGAATCGAAAAATAATATTTTTCTGTTGTTCGGTCTCACATGCATAATTAGTGTGCACACGTCATATAAGAGTGAGTAGCTCTCGCGGTTTTTTAACAGCGGAGCTGTTTAAGCCGAGCGTTAGTCCGTAACCTGCGGACAGAAATTGTGGGCCGATCCTGGCAGTAGTGCAGAAAGCGTCCAAGCGCAATGACACATACCTCTGTGAACTGGCGAAGCTGAGCCTGGATAAGTCTAGCTAAGCATGGTTGGGACTACTTAAGGTTAGTCTCTCATCGATAGACAATCGATAGTCAACCAGCAACTAATCGATAATCGATAAATGATCAATAAATTCCGGAAAATGCTGGGAATGACTTGGTAGTGCTTAGCCTAGTCCAAAAGCCATGCCAAGCTAGGTGCCCATCAGCTCCTCTTTCTCTGTAGCATTGCGCCTCCCTTGCAAGCTACGCTAATATTTTTCCTTTACGTTGCGTGAAATACAAGTGAAGTTGGGCAATCAAGGAGGCCTGAGTGCAAAAATAGAATAGAATCAGTTTGGAATAGCTTTTCGTTAAGGTGCCCCTGATGCCTTCGTGTGTGGTGTATTCTCGGCGCAATTAGTTAGCGTTGAAGCTAGAAGTAGCACGATGGACAATTCGCTCGCTGTTGCTGCCACTCTCCCCCACGCCATCGTTTTGACAGCGAGTGTCCGCGCTTATCGAGAGAGATGTGCTCGTTTGTGATTGTGCGCGCGTGACAACGTGCAGGTTAATTTAGTTAGCGAATGTTTACAGCCGTTTATGCAGCTGATAAAACGACTAACCTTAGTTTGCACAGCTGTCTAATAAATTTCTGTCGCAATCAGTGATTCGCCTGTCGGGCGAAATTGACCTTATTGTTAATATTATTGTAGTTAATATTATTATTACTTATTACGCTCAAGCCAGGCGCAATACACATACAAGTTTCGAATACAGGCGCAGTTCTGTCTTCTTGCGACTGAGTGCCGATAATTTTTTTCGAGCAAATGGGGCACAGCGTGTCGTTTACAAAAAGCAGCTTGGTGTCTGCCACTGCGGATACGGTGGTATAGACATGTTGTAAATCCGGTTTCTATTGGATGGCGCATATCAGCACGCAGAAAGAGAATTTCGGGTGGTGGGTCGATTCCTTGTTGGAAAAATGGATATATTCTCTCGCGCAAGCCGTTGCTTTAAAAGTGAATCCCAAGTACAAGTGCCCAAAATGGTGGTATTAGGTAGTGTGCGCTCTTTCCCGTCTCTTGTTGTTTTCTTCCTGTTTGTTTTGGGCAGCGTCTCGATACATTAACATAAGGTCACTGTCTCGTTCGACGGAAACACCTAAACATTTTTGCAGTAGGTAGAGTCATTTGCGTTCGGCGTTCTTGGAAGTAGTCTCCTTCCGAGGTGATCAAAAAGCACAGTGCTACTTCATCTTTCTTTTCCTTTATTAAACGTGCGACATTTAACGGTAGTGCGCGAAGGCGAGTATTACAAGCTTTTGCGCTGTAGTCGTTTTTTATTGAAAGTTGCACACGTGGCTCCACTCTCGTGCGGCCGAGACGTGGACTGTCAGAGTATGGTCATTTATCGGACAATGCCAGGGCTACTACTTTTGTTTTCCTCGCCAAAAAAACGTCCAACCCCCCTAGTCCGTCAAATAACAGTCATAACCTTACCACAAACAAGATGATTGATTTGATTGATTGTGGGGTTTTACGTGCCAAAACCAGTTCTGATTATGAGGCACGCCGTAGTGGAGGGCTCCGGATTAATTTTGACCACCTGGGGTCCTTTAACGTGCACTACAACGCAAGAACACGGGCGTTTTTTGCATTTCGCCTCCATCGAATGCGGCCGCCGCGGCCGGGATTCGATCCCGCGATCTCGTGCTCAGCAGCGCAACGCCTTAGCTGACTAAGCCACCGCGGCGGGTACCACAAACAAGACAAATTGGCTTTGTGCTTTTGAAAGCGGATAGTGACAGTCTATCAACTCTTTGTCTTTGGATCTTAACACTTGCTTTCTTTCAAGCCCATACTGCCCTAGAAAAAAGTCGGCAGAATTTTTTTTTCTGGTTAAAATAAGCATTCTCAATGGGAAGTTAACATTTTCGATAGTGTTCGTCTTCTACCGAAGTTCGACGTGTGAGGCGGCGTTGTGTAGAGATTTGGGGGAAAAAACGGTCAAATACGATATTGAGCAGCTGATTGCTGCACTCTCGTTAAATGCTAAACGCGTTTTGGGTGGCATGACACCATTTACACACCCTTACGTTGTCATTTTCTTGGCACATGAAAAATTTGTGCTCTTCAAATGAATGTTCTATGGTGTAAGTGCTGCATTGTTTTGCTTCTTTTATTTAATGTACTAAGCTTGAAAATGCCGCTAGTCAGACACAATAGAGCACAGAGAAAAGGCCCAACTGCACGCGGCATAGTCTTATCCTTACAAGAAATTCGCTAACGAGACAGTTCATGAATCCAACTACAAAATGATATCTCGCACCAAAGGAATGTGGGAAAAACCACTAGGACACACTAAGTTCGACAATCTTATTGTTAACAGGTGATTCAAGGGTGACGCAAGGCGACAACTGTTGCATATGACGGCGTGCATACGACTAGACCATCAATAGAATAACATGACTTTAGTGAACCAAGAACCAATATGCAGGCCATGCGGTAAAACTTTAATATAGGAACACATTTTCAGCATAGTTCGTACAACTCAACGCTTGAAGCCTGTGTATATTTGCGGTGGTACGTATATGTTTTATTGCTGCATGGCCCACTTTGGTTATTAGCCTGCGTAACACCATAACTAAATTTCGCCTCATCGCACGCACATTTAAGCCTTCTTGAAAACAGAACCAGGACGATTCAGTCAATGGAACAGCCTTTCATTTATTTATCCCACAGTCCCATATTCGCTCGAGGAGGATTATAGCGGGGAGCATGTATACACGCATTAAAACTTTTTTCAAGGTAACATTATAAGAAGTGATACCCAAACCAAACAAGATCTAAAACAGAGTAACAAAGCACCAGGGGCCGAATTCACAAAGCTTTTAGATCGTAAGTGCTGCACCACGATTGGCTGACACCTGCTTCTGCGAACAGTTTTAGCGTGAGTACGTTTTTGTGAATCCGGCCCCAGTATGTAGCATACAAAAAAAATGTGGTGAGGCATTAAAAACAAAATAAAAGAGTAGCCTCGTAGTTACCATGAGCCTAAAAGAAAAAGATTTTGAAATTAAAGGCGTGTAAAATTGTTATACATTACCAGGAATTTGGGACATCGCCGAACAGCGCCTCTAGCGGCCGCCTCTGAAAACATACGCGTTTTCTACGGGAGAGCGTCGTTTTTTTTCCAAATAACTAATCATAGAAGCCGTGTTTAAAATATTCCCGTGGAAATATGCTCTTGGCGCTTAGCCTGAAATAACATGTAAGTGGTACCATTACTCACGGCAGAAAACTCGTTCCATATTGCGGGTGAAGTTTCAGTTATGGGAGTCTATTGAAAAGCCAAAATTTTTGAGGCTTTTTTGGCCAGTAAAAAGCAATTTGCGATGAGCCTATTGCATTGACTGACGCATTCCTGGGGATTTATCAACTTCAATGATTTATCAACTTCAATGAATCAGCTTTCAGCTAGTTGCAGCAGCATTTCTTGAAATGGCAAAGAAGTCGTTCCAAAGTCGCAGTTTTCATAAAAAGGTCGTGGAATTTATTGTGGTACATATATAAACCTAGTTTTCGCCAACAGCAGCGCTTCGAAGCGGTAGCCGAGCGTGTTGAGCGACCACAGATCAAGATCGCTGATAACCACGATCGTGAGTTCGCAGGTTCGAAGCCAGCTGTGCCGCGCTGCTTCTTATCACTTTGTCGCTGTTTAGTTTGGCAGTTTTCCACCCGATGGCATATTCCGAAATGCAGGACATTTGGTTACGGTTCTTGTTTAGTTTCTTTCTACTGTACCAACGTCTTCCTAAAAAAATAGCTGGCTGGTTTAGAGAACATGCGAACGTGTTTCCAATCATCTTTTGCACTTTAGGTATATTGTATTTTGGAAAATAAACTCAGGTAACGTGTTTTGAAAGTACATTTCTTTCTTAAGGTGAATATTTATGAAGACATTACTAAGAAATATTTTGCCTTTTCAGCTACGTATTGGGAAAGGTGTGTTTTGTGCAACTCTTGTGCGGCTTGAAACGTGCCACAAAAATAAATAGCGCCCAGTGTGTGCAAATAAAAGACGCAGAAGTAGAAAAGTTGGCTGCAGCCCCAGACGTAGTATTTTTACAAAGGAATACAGTTGAAGCTATTTGACTGAGTGTATTTGCATTATATCAAAGCAGAATTTTTGCGTATACCTGACCTTCAGTGCAAATGAAGGCTGTCCAAATTATTGCACAAGCGTGTTTGCTTAGTACAAACCAGTACCTCGAAACATAAACATTCTACCCTCAATATGCAGCGCACGTGTCCTATCATTTGAACCATTCCCATATACCTTCACAAAATTCCAGAAATACTAAAAGTCTTCATATCCTTTTACCCTTTTACCACAACTTACGCAGAGGAGTATTGGAAGTTATGCGAAAAGACTCTGGGACGTGTTAATGTAGCCTGTCGTGTAAAAATAGAGAACTACTCCAATCACAGACCACACCCTTTTTGAATTATGCCCACAAAGTTGTGCAAGAAGACACTGTTTTCGGCTACAATTACCGAAGTTGCCATATAGCATTCTGCTGTTCTGTTCTTGACTAACTCTATTGCTGAATCAGGTCAAAGCACCATGATGTGATTACTGGTGCAATTCTTTAGTAATTATGTGCGAATATTCTTCTACCCTAAATTTAACGTGTTTGAATAATTGAAGAAACATGAGAAAGAACCGTGACGGTTTGCAGAAATGTTCCTTTATTATAATCGTTTATGACCCATATCGGTACGGTCGTTTTGTCATGATCACGCCAGCGTGCACTGAGCATCATTTATCATTTTGTCTACTGCCTATAAATAAAATACAAAAGTGTCGTTCCGCGTGTGTGAGTAGCACAATGGCAGCTGAACCTTTCACATGGTCCTACTAAGCCAAACCTTCCATTTTCTGCCATGGTGCCACAGGACATGTCAATTTCACACTTGATTTTCGCCCTTTCAGTTTCCTAGAAAGCATAGGGAGGTACACAAGACGAACAGGCGAAATTTTGAAGTAGTCCTGAGATTTGAGTAAAATTTCATAGGCAATGTTATTATCCTTTATTTGTTCACAAATTTATTACACCTCATTGGTGATAATAATGACACTACATAGTAGTTCAGTTCTTATACTTAATACATCATGTCTGAGATGGCTGTCCTGAAAATTAACCAGGTGTAAGCATTGCATGACGTTGCCTGGAAGGCCATTCATTAAAAAACATTTGCAGAATAAAGAAAATACAGGTGTTCAATGGCACAGTCACCGTCAAAAGTTTACGCGGCCGAGATTCTGCGAATAAGTTCATTTTCAACGCAGCCACGCCCACAGCCAGTAAAAGTATGCAAAACTTTTGTTTACTCTAGACTAGTATACGCTGTAAATCCGAATGCCCCGATCCGTGCCTCAGGCGTGGAAATATAATATTTTTTCAGCTTGAGGCATGCGAAAGCTTTGGACGCTGACTATACGTCCTGAAGGCCAGGCTGCTTTTTAGCTTATACGTGATGACAAGCGCCGAGCTCTTGATGATGGAATATTAGAGCGTAGAATTGTAGAACTTGTGCAAGGTCAGCTGACTTCACGACGCAAACCTAGCGATAGAAGCTTAGCATGATTTTTGTTTATTAACACTGATGACAAATGAATAGTCAGAGTAAATTAATGTTACTGCCCGTTTCTGGACAGACTCGAGTGTAATGCATACGTTCTATATCACTGAAGGTTCCATGCTAATTCCATACAGGGCATTCATATTCTAATTTTGGCCTGTCTTACGCCTACAGAATCTTTAGCAATGAGAAGAGGTAGGCAATTGCTTCTTGGGATGTAGCCGAGGCCATGGTAGATGTGATTAGTAATGCGGTATATGTGAGTAGGCTGACGGGATTACATCAAGTACGCCAACGTACCTAGGTTAAGTCACGGTGGAAATTACAGAGCCCTTTATTGTATATATGTTAAAGTCATGGGAGAGTGTCTCTGCTAAAAAGTTATAAGTTTAATATCACGACTGAATAGCCTTCTGTTAAGCTGTTGGTAAAAATGCTCTGTACGAAGTTCAATTGTGGTTTAAACTGCAACGTTATCAGCGTTTCCAAAAGAAAGCGACTACAAGTCCAACTTTCTCGGGCGTTCATTTCACCTAGGGTACCACTGCCTGACTCGTGACCTTTATATATTTAAATCTGCCCCGATGATGTTAGTTACGTTGCGGAAAAAATAAATACCCTTTCTAAAGAATGAACCATCACAGCTTCCCGACAAAGCGCGGTACGTTGGCGCAAGTCGTCATGTGTGATCACGATAAGAACGACCACCCGTCTTTAAAAATGATTTGTCACTCCCCGGTTTTTTTTTTTTTTGTCAAGGACGCGACTAACCCGTAGAAGGGTAATCCCGACTTTGGCATGATGCTTGCGACTTTTCTGGTTCCGGACGAGCGCGTTCTTTGTGTATAATTCAGGCGCCTGGCATCGAAAGGCTTACACCTTTAAACAGCGAAAGGCTTTCACAGTCACTTCGGTAGCTCCACGGAAAACGCGGAAAATCAGTCCACTTTCAGCATAAGTGCTCTGACCCAAGACACATATTTGCGAGAAAGGAGCTCCATTATTACCCATAGCGAGAAATGTATCCACAAATTACACCTCATTATACCGATGTGTTTATGAGCCGCACTCTGGTGCCTGTATTCTGTATTATGACAAAAAAATATAGTTTCTGCAGTGTCAGTAGCCTAAACGTAAAACAGTAAATTGAAGTCATCACAAAGACTGCCATATATCATAAATTGCAAGAAAAAAAACTAAAAATGTACTTCATAATACTCGCAATGCAAACTTTGATGCATGTGATTCATTTCAATTTCCTATCTGTTCCGACCGGCCGTGGTTTCTGAGTGGCTATGGTGTTGGGTTGCTGAGCACGAGGTCGCGGGATCGAATCCCGGCCACGGCGGCCGCATTTCGATGGGGGCGAAATGTGAAAACACCCGTGTACTTAGATTTAGGTCCCCTTCAAGCATTGACAGTGCAGCATGCTGCCGGCCGAAATATACGGGCGGTGGGGTGAAACTCGGATGTGGCAGGGGCTGCCGTTGCAACGCGAGGATAATTGGATGTGACGGACGTTCGCGCCGAAGATTAAAAAGATTGTTGATATTAAAGCGACAGGTGTGGACTATGACGTAGCCAAACATGGCGGGTTTTATTGGTGGATCATGAACGCTATCACAGAGAAGGTTTACTGCAAAGCGTTATATGGCGGGCAGAGGCGCGGTGGGGTTTAAAGCGATAGCCCTGTGGCGGCCCATGGGCAAGAAAAATTGTACCTTAAGTATCCTTACGTGATTTGAATGCGAAAGCATTATGACTCCTCTTAGTCATTACCAATAAAGACTTCTTAAGTATTACAACCTGTTTGCGATCCTTCCTTCACTTTCTTTTCTCTGCGTTCGTTAATCACCAGACCACAACCATTCAAAACTCTTCGCCAAGTAGCTACGAGTTGATATGGTGATCCACTTTAATCCACCTTAACCAAATTTAATTCATTGTAATTTAGTTTACTTCACCTTAATTCACTTGACTCCACCTTAAGTCACCCTTCTCTAATTTGTAACTTTATTTCACTTCACTGTAACTCACCTTAATTCACAATAACTACCCATAATTACTACTAATTAACGTCGTCATACCATTTACTATCTTCTCTATTACTACTGATTTCATTCAAGACGCTGACGAAGTCACATTGACTTTTGATACCACTCGTGGATGACGCCGGCTTTTCTGCCTCATGGCTCATGTAATGCTTTCGCATTAATGACTACTGTAGACGACAACGGTCCGTCTGTACGGCGCAGAGTAAACAGCTTTCCCACTTTCATTGCGATTTGCGCAGCCCCGGTGCGCAGCGTCCCGTCATGCTCAGAGTTGCTGCAGATAGTTCTTGCGCGGCGACGAGGGGGAGCGTGTATACTGCTCGAGTGCACGCGATAGGAGTGAGACCGCTGCTCCGGCTTAAGCGGCCAGATGTGCTTCCTGACGCCGTGGTGGGAACGCGCCTTTGCCGATACGGATGGCACAAGAGCTGAAGCAAGTGGTATACCGGCGTTGTTTCCGCCATTTTCTCTTTTCTGTGCCGAGTAGAACGACTTATATTACTTGTCACGGCGTGACGACGCTCGGCCAACGGCGGTGATGGCGGCGCGAGGAAAAGAGAGGCCCTGCGTATTCAGGGGCACTATCCATCACCAGTACACGGGAGCCCAAGCCCAGAGTCCACTAAAGTTTGCTTAAGAGATTTAATAGTGGAGATGTGGTTTATGGTAAATGAACAAAAAAAAATAATCACGATAAGTAAGCCAAAGAATGTTCATTCCACTGTCAATCTGCATCAAATCGACAAATTTAACACATGAAAACTTTTCTATAATCGCAATAGAACATTCGCATCACTTATGCTAAAACACTTCGTTGGATCTCATGTAAAGCTGTCATTGTTGTTGTACTTCCTCTATAATAATTATTTATTAATAATGTAATAATAGTAGCAGTAGGGGTAGTAGTAGCAGTAGCAGCACTGATGAGACTTCAGACCCCCCCCCCCCCCCCCCCGAAATTATTTCATGCTGGCATGAACCGCCGACCAGAACAACCACCGGCGCCGGGAATAATTCTGGATTTTGTCCACAATGTCCTTTTCACGCTCGAAAACATATTTCGGCACGCACTTTTGCGAACAAGATCGCGCCCCTGGACTCGCATAACCCAAGGAGCCAAATCCGAGCAGAAACTTTCAAGGGTTTTTCGATAGCGAGCGGGCGCGTTGTGGCATTTCGCAGCGGCAGCGGAATCTGCGGAGCGCATGGAATTCAATTCCGAAACTTTATGGGTATAAAGTTCTCATAAACTTATGACGCGAAAGGTGCGCTGACATTTCCAAAGGCGTGCTTTAGATTTTCAATTCTGGAACTTTAGGCGTTTAATGTTCTTATAAACTTGAGCTAACATGCGCGCACTGGAGCCCTCGTGTCCAAGCCGTTTCAGAAATGGAAGGCCGCGCTGGCAATCTTCCATACACACGAAAATACTAAATATGACCGTGACTGCCAGCTGGCAGCTGATAATTTTCTCCAAACATTTTCAGGAAGGGCGCCCGATGTGATCGATAAGCTGGACGAGGGCAGGCAAAGTGAAATAAGAGAAATCAGAAGAAAGTTAACGGCCTATTTTTGAGGCGGTTCTTTACAAGGTACCTAAACAAGGATGCCAACGACATCCAAGGAGTACTTTTAGGTTTTAGCACCGGAAAAGATGCCCTCTCTCATTGCGACTGCAGGTTCTATGTAAATGTGTAGAAACGGCTTCAGATTCTAGCCACCGTTCCAGTGACCACTTCAAGCGCAGATAGTATATTTTTAACATGAGAATAGAAAAACTACTTGCGCTCTACAATGTCTGAGGAACACATGGTTAGGCAGGCAAAGTAAAATACGAGAAAACAGAAGAAAGTTAACGGCCTATTTTTGAGGCGGTTCTTTTTTGCGGACGACAAGGTCTGGCTCAACAAGGATGCCGACGTCCACAGAGACGTCGTCATCAACGTGTCCGAAGTCATTGACCGCTTCACTAAACTTTCCCGCCGAGTGAAGTTTGTCCTTTAGATAGGGAAGCGGCAAAAATCGAAGCAAGTAAAGGTTCTGTTCCTTCAGGTACATAAACGCGTAATTATGAAAACGTATGACTGTTCATTAGCTTGTAAAACCGCAGAAATTATCGCCGTTTATTCAAACAGGTAGCATCATGATCAAATCTATCGTGTGAAAGCGAAAATTACGAGGACATCAGTAACCAATTTTTACCGACCTTGTTTATTGAATGCCGGCCCTCGCGGCGCTTCCCAACAAACACACTCGGATATTGGTTTGTTTAACTTGCCGCATCATCTGTGGCTTTCGTTTGGTCTTTTCTTTCCTTTTTAGCTACCCGCTTTTACTTCTGTTTTGAGCCGAAGCAATACCCTTCCTTAATTTTGGGTGCAGAAAATTTGTCGCCGCTCTGCAGGCAGTCAAATTACACACTTTCGTACTGATTTTTGTATTATTCCTCTATTATCTACCCATATGGTGCTGTCGCGACCGCCGCATGGCCCAAGTACGTATCACGAGTTCCTTTCAGACATAGCGCAAAAAAGTACGCACAACACACACGAAGACACGACAGACGCGGAGGAGCGCTACTACCAACCGTTTATTTCAGTCAACAAACCCTCCGATTTATAAGGTGAACCACGTACACCAGTGTCACGCCCCTTTCCCATGCGAGGTGATAAAAAGAAATCTAAAAAAGTTAACAGTACTATGTCCCTCAGGTAACAGAGTTCAAATAGTTCAGTTCGGCACTGTGCAAAAGAATTGACGCTTCGCTTATACAAATATCTGAGTTCATGTGGGTGTAGAATGCTTCTAGAGCCACTCGAGCCGTGTAGTTTGTTGATTTGCCTAAGATAGTGGTCTCATAAAATCGTGCCTAACCACACGTAAAACCACACGTAATGACGTGGGCAACGAAATGTGCATACTTGTCCTTTTTTTCTTAACTTTTAGCGCATGCTCCCTGAGCCGGTCGTTTATGCACCGTTCGGTTTGGCCGATGCACACCTTCCCGCACAACAAGGGGACGGAGTATGCCACTCCTGTCGCACACCCCATGAAGCGGCTATCTTGGCTTGTTTGGCAACCTTCTTTCCTGTCATCGCAAATTCGAGGGCAGAGCCTGGATAGCTTATTAGGAGCCGTGAAGACCACATGAATACGATGCCTGTTCGCGACCTTCTTCAGGTTGTGCGAGACCTGATGCATATAAGGCATGGCTACGGGTGTCGCCATCCATCGCTGGGTCGCAGCCCTTTCCGCTCCAGCTCTCTTCTTTACCCTCTGCAAGATAGACTCGGCCACCGGAACAACAAGCAACTCAGGGAATCCCGCTGCTAAAAGGCGACCAATCTGATTGGGAAAGCTTTGCTGCATTGAATGCTGGCATGACTTACGGAGCGCAGCATCCAGACATTGTAATGCGATGCCCCTTTTTACTATTTTAGAGTGGGCAGAGTCAAAAGGCAGGAGACACTTCTTAACCCGTGGGAGGTACTCTCAGCAAACATGGCCTACGCTAAATTTTAGCCTGAGATCCAGGAATTGTACCCCTCAGTTCCAAGAAAATCATGAGTGAAACTCAAACCCTGCCCCGCTTGAATAAAAACATCTAAAATACTCCCAAGGGCAGTGAAACCGTCCTCTTTCTTTAAAAGAATTAAAAAGTCATCGACGTACCGAAGCACTTTGAATACCTTCCCCCCCATTAAAAGCCAAATCAAGCGCACTGTCAATATCAGCTAAAATTATGTCGCATAGAATCGGAGCCACGCAAGACCCAATACACATTCCTCTGCGTTGCAGAAAATGCTGCTCGTTAAAAGCAATAAATGTTACACTAAGCTAAAATTCTAAAAGCGTTAAATTATGAATCGACAAGCAAGCGGAGTTTTGGAAATCCCATTCGCCACTCTGTTCAATGCACTTCCTAACAGCAACTAAAAGCTCATCTTGAGGTACTGAATAAGACAAGTCCTCAACGTCCACAGACAAGCCATAATCTATACTCTCGTTGTGTGTCACATATTTAGCGACTTCTTCAGATTTCCTCACGCGGAAAGAATCAACAACCGTGAGTTACTTAAGGCTCTTCAGTAAAAACTGACTAACCTTCTTTTCCCAAGCCCCCCCTTCGCTCACAATGGTTCTGAAAGGGACATCTGCCTTATGTGTTTTTGCAGAAAAGAAAACATTCAGACGGTTCCCCTTACTATTTCTAATAGAACTAGCAAGAACATTCAATTCCAAGTCCTTATAAAATTTGATGAACTTAGTCTTAACCCTCACTGCACTTTTTTTAAACAGCCACAAAGTTCTTGTCCACTGCCGCTTGGGTTTTTTCGTTGAACATGGCTTTCGGCATCACAACAAATCCACCTTCCTTGTCAGCTTCTAGGAGAACCAAACTGTTCTGCCAAACTGAAAGTAACTATGTTAGACCAACTAGCCCAACAGGTGGTCCTTGTGGAACATATCACGATTTCTGCTATCATAGTTTTGTTCTTGCCGGGATCGTCTGTCTTTCTATGCGTAAAGCTACTACTATGTGTGACTGCGCTACATGTCTATCTGTCTTGTTTGACGCATTACATACAGTGACGTTTACTTAAATACGTGGATTTTTTGGATACTTGTACATATATTTAAACATCTTGTTGCGAGGCTTTGTGTATACAAACAGTGCATTTTGTTACCAGTGACACTTTTGTGCCCTTTATCAACTTGTATCTTCGCACTTGTATATTCCATTCTATTTTCGCAATTCTAATCTACATCTCGCAGAACTCCTGCTTCTTATATGTGCTCACTGCTGCGACTATATTATCGGTGTAATTACAATACACGACTGGTAACAACTGCTCATGCGCAATCTATTGCAACGGAGGACAGCGCCATTGAGGGATTTCCCTGGCCGTTGCATATGTACAGTCACGAGCAAAAGTTTGTGGACCAAAGGTATGGTAGGATGGTATGATAAAGCTTTATTACGTTCCCTCGGAACGCGCGTCAGCACGTAGCGACCCGCTCCCACGTCGGTACAGAAAGGCCGAGCCTCTCTGCTGCCACGATTTTATTTTTTTTTTCCTTCGCAGCCTGGGCATTCCGGCTGAAATCAAGAGCGCAAGCCTACGTGCGCGTGATGGACCAATAGAACGTATTAAGCCAATTCGGGTCCGTGCAGCTGCGCTTGAATATGTTTAAAATTTTTGCTGATGCCATGGTCTCCAAACTTCTGCTCGCGACTGTACAAAAAAGTAAACAAGGTTCTTTAATGACAAAGATTTATCAAAATATTTGTGCCCAACTTGTTCTTTTCATGGCCCTTACGTTTTTCGCACCAGCTGTATGCACTGCTTTGCTGGTTTGGAATTCTATGATATTCTGATGTTCTAAAGTTCGTGTGATAATTTCATTACTTATTAAATAGACAAAAAAATGCGGAAGCATTGATATCAGTTATTTCTGCCACAATTTTTGGGACATACGAATATATTCTTTTATGAAAAAATACATAGTTTACTTAACAGTGGGTAGCGTTCGGTAGTTTCTTTGCAGCCTCTAATATACAATAACATTGGCAATGGAATGCAGTTATTATTCATGTATTTGATCCCTCGACAAATTCTATCGGGAGGAGGCTATTCTATCGGCTGCAACGTGAGCCCCCCTCTCCGAACAAAATTTCTGGCTATGCCACTGTGCAGTGAAGCAGGTCTTCGAACACTGACCAGTTACAGATGATTTTCTGCATTTACACCCGTCGCTTACCAAGAACTTAGAAAACGTGTTCGGCTGAAATGAAGCAAATCTTCTTTACAGAGCTACTAATTTATTTTGTTCACAGGAACCTCCCTGAGAAAACTGACATCAATCCGAGCTTTTGTTGACGTGATTTTACTCTTTGCGGTGTCGGCCATTTTCGTTATGGCGTGGTTTCGCCAAGGTCACTGCCAATGGCACCGAAAATATAGCCATGCACCTAAGGCTTTCGCCTTCGAAAAACAGAAATTCCGTGGCAGTGAACATAGCTCGATAAGGCACCTGCACGCAAATGCGCAAATGGACTCGTAAACTGAGGCCAACCGAGATTAAGGGTGTCAATCATGCGAATGCATATCCTGAAACATGCGCCCATCGCGACCATTTAGCAAGCTTACATTATTATTTCAGAATCAGCTTTCGAGAAATGAAGCGACAAAAGGGCATTTTTGCTTTTTTTTTATTCGATCGGACAAAAAGATGGACGAGGAAAAGATGGACGGAAGGGGGGGGGGGGGGGGGGGGGGCGGAGGCCGCTCTTTCAAGATTCTGCACCCGCTTTCTCGAAGCGGGGCTGAGCCTCTAAACGACTATCAATAGCAACAAAACTGCTGATTCACAGTAGACCAGCTGGCCGCTCGTCTTATACGCGCGGCGGTTATGAGATCAGTTATTCCTGATTCGCGCTCGTGCATGCTCGACAGTGAAAGCTGTTGGCGTGGTCCTTATGTTTATTTTTATTTTATTGTTACAACGTGTATTCTGTTATCGTCCAGTACACTTCGTGCGTCATCGCGCGAATTTCGAATCTTAAAGGTCCGTACGCCACGTGGTGTAAAAGCTGTGAACTAAAGGCGATGTCCGGAATTGCTGGGGTTGCTAGTCAGAATCTCAACAGGAGAACCGGGGGCTCTGTACGTAACACCAATATACACTGGATGATTATTCAGTCAAAGTTTAACCCAAACAGCTTCAATATCACCAGAGTCTAGTAGAACGGGACATTTTATGCCAGTTCTAATCATACGTGCTACCCCTACTCCTCAGCCGTTTCGACGTTTTCTTAATTACTAAGATGTAGCCTGGCGGTATAACTTCCACATCATGTACACCACTGTGTAACCATGTCTCCGTGATTACCGAAGTGTCAGGATTATGTTCGAGGATTACACTTTCAATTCAATGGGATTTATTCAACACGCTTCGAGTATTTAAGTTTATGATCGTAAAGTCAATTGGTTCGGGTCTGTCAAGTCGTTCGTGGTCTGGTTTAGCAGAGGCTTTGCACCTGACCTTTTCTTTGGAATTATCATTCTAGACATGCAAAACATTGTTGATTATCAATTTATCATAAATCAATCTTACTTTGACCCTTCCTTTTTCTCTTCAACACTATAAATTCACGAGTTTCTCCGCATCTCAGTAACTATTCTAGAGTAGTCCTCACTAATGCTAAAGTGAACGCCTTTTAGCTTAAAACAATTCTTCAAAATCTTTAGTTTGTCCTGGTACTCAGAAACTCTAATAATTACAGGACGACTTTTACCAGGAAGTTTCTTTCCCAGTCTATGTATCCTTTCTATAGAGTCCAGCTTTTGATTAAGAATGCAGCCAAATATGTCATGATTTACTTTTCTCAGTAAGTCATCATTCTTAGGACCTCCTTCTTTTATTCCTTAACAATAATCTTATTTCATTGCGAACGGTTTTCTAAGTCGTCAACCTATCTACGCAGAGCACTCATTTCAATATCGCTCCTAGCACTAGTATTCTCAAGTTTTTGGAGCCTGCCATCCACTTGATCTATGCACTGTAATTTCTGCTCAATGGTTAATAGTCTGTTTTGCTCTTGAAGCATAATGAACTCAGATGAGGCTTGGTTTGCTTGCATTCGCGAAATTTCAGGCAGGATTTGTTTTCATTCATGTTCGTGAGTCTTTCTTCAAAACTAGTTTCATTGTGCGCTTTTCTAACTTAAAACTTGGAGTAGGCTTAAGCTTCGCCTTTAAGAGTGGACGTCGATAGCGCTATTTGACGCCGTTGACGCCAACACCGACACCGTATTTTCTGCGACATGAGGCCCGATGAAAATTTAGAAAGCCTCCGTTTTCAACATTCCCCTCAATGTTGCCTATAACCAAAGTACAGCGAAACACCATCAAAATTGGAGGACGCTTAAGCTTCGCCTTTAAGAGTGGAACGCGATAGCATTCACAGATCCCTGGCTGCTTATCAGGCTTTTATCTCGTATATTCCAATTACAATCCGACTCTATCAGGCGTGTAGGTTGTGGTTAAGTCGTACTTTACGATTTTTCTGGCGGATTTTACTTTGAGAAATTCAATTTTCGTTCACTAACGCCTTGCCACGCGAAGGGCCCGCCCGGTCGGCGCGGTTAGGGATGATGTGGTTCGGCATAATTATTACCGCCAGACGGCGATGCCTTCGCCGACACCGACGCCGGATTTTCTGTGACAGGGGCCTTGACTGCTATCACGTTAAAAAGCGGCCCAACCCATGTCACCCTGCATTGCCTCATGTATGATTTTACCATGGGCTCCCAAAGCCAACCTGCCTACCGAACTTTGGCTAACTTCCAATCACGACAAGATATCCCATTTTTAACCACAGAATGGCATTTGCGAACGTTAGCGCTGGCAACCTTGCTCTGTTCCAGATTCAACTCACCACCTCATATTTATTGTAGCCCCAAAGTGATCTATGCTTCATTATTGCTGCCTTCCGCTTCCGCTTTATTTTCAGACTATCTTGGTGGGTGCTTGAATAAGTCTTTCCTTCGTTTATATATAGGCCAAGGTATTTATATTCTTAAGAGTGCTGTTTCTAGGGCCAGTTGGAATTGCATTCTAGGTGGAATTGCGCTTTCTAAACATCGATGACAGGACGGCACACGGATACACAAACGCTCCCGTTAGAGTATCCTGGCGCGTTCCTATTGTCCATGTTCAGAAAGCGAAACCCCATCCAATATTTATATTCCTTGACTAGTGGTATGAATGCTGTTGAATTGATACCACGCATTTACTCCTCACTGTATTAAAGAACACAATTCCCGACTTTTTTTCTTCTAAACATAAGACCTAGATTTGTCACTGCGTCGTCACACATACTATATGGAAGTCTCCGTAAAACTCTTGCATTGTCCGCTCGTAGCAATATGTCGTCCACATACATCAGTCCAAGGAGCTTCTGTTGCACCCTTTGTCCTTCACGAATTCGAAGATAGTTGAAACCCTATTTCACCGTTTCCCAGTAGCCGTTCTATACCCTTAAACTAAATACGTATAATGCCCCTAAAACACTCGACGCCATCCAGTAACGCCGCCTCGAAGTCTGCACGTGGCCTCCGCAATCCACGGCGCGCGGGTGCGTGTGAGCGCGGAGAAATGCGTCATGCGGCAGCCGAGCTCCTCTGGCGCTTCTTTCTGAACACCCTTCGCCATCTAGTGGCGCGGCCGAGAAGTACGCGCGTATCCTTCGAGACGATAAGAGTGGCGCGCCCGTGCGGGCGGACACTGAGAATTGTTCCCTACCGTGCAGCACACCCAGTGGCACATGCTGAATGAGCGAGGTGGACGAGAGGTTTATATTAGAGCGGCACATAGCCAATGCATTCAGTGACAAAGCATGGCGTGACAGACGTTCATTGATAAGCGGGGCATACCCAGTGGACTTGTAGCGCGGCCTGATAAAGCGTCGGGTTGCGGTCCTTGAGCAGCCCGTTTGATGTGGGTTCGGTTCCACCCAGCATTGGAGAAATATAAATCATTTTTTTATTGTAGAAGGGCACACTCCCACTGACCCATACCTAGTTACCCAAGTTCGCGTGCAAGATGGTCATTAAAAAATGACACACACCTACTGGCAACATATCCAGTAACCCAATTGGTATCAAACAGATTCATTCAAGACAAGCTCAGAACGAGTGACACATTCCCAGTGCTTTAAGTCGGCGTCAAAGAGCTTTAATGAAGAGTGGTACATACCCAGTCCCCGCATCTACAGTGACGCATATCGGCGTTAAATAGGTTCGTTGAAAAGCAGCACAAAGGTACACATTGCCACATACTCGTACTAAGTGACTTAAGCTATGCCGACGATTGTTTTTGAGCCCTGTTCCCTCAGCACTGCAGCCCAATGTGCTACCCATTCGACCATGGACTACCCAGTGACTCAGGAAGGGGGAAAACGGTTGTAGACGTATATGCATAGAAATTTTACCCCCGCAAAGTGCTTGAAGAACCCCAAGTATGCTAACGCGTTAAAATCAAGTTTTACTCGGTTGTGTGTTCTTAAACGCATTTGGCATGTACCTAAGGTTCGTGGTCTTTAAGGATGGAAGCGAGATTAGTAGCGCACGTATGGCACGCTTAGTTCGAAGTGCAACAGCAACGCTAGCGATTGGAAGTGCGAACAAAAATTATGCGACAGCACAGATTGACGGGCAGTTCAAAGAACGTGAAAAAATTGGAGGACACTTAAGCTTCGCCTTTAAAAGTAGAACGCGATAGCGTTATCGGGACCCGTTTGCATCGCATTGTTCGCATACGGCAAGTAGGCTTCATTCACTGCAACACTGTACGTGGGAAAGCCAGCTGATAAAGACAAAGCTTACACCGATCTCCTTAAAGTCGGCTTCACTTTTAAACTGAAATACATTGCTGGAAAGACGTTTTTTCCAGGGGGGCAGCATAAATGGTCTTATAATAAAATGTGAAGGCCCTAGCACCCTTTTTATTATTTTATTAATTGTAAGCTATTGCCTCGACGCCCGCAGGTCTGGAAGAAATGTTTGAGTTTCCTCGTAGCAGAATTAGGTTTTCTTGTACATTCCAATTACAAGCCGATGGCGAATCCGACGCCGAATGGTAAAGTCGTACTTTACCATTTTTCTGACTAATTTCACGATGAGAAATTCAATTTTTTTTTCACCAAAACCTTGCACCACGTGGAGGGCCTGCGCGGTCGATGTGGTTGAATGATTTTCGCCGCCACCCGCGATCACACGCCGGTTGCCGACGCCGGATTTTCTGCGACACGGGGCCTTAAAATTTCGACAGCCATATGCTGGGCGCCATGTCCTTGTAAAGAGCGCTTTAAGTGGCACCCACCTGCACTTCCAACAGCTCTGAGCAAGACCTGCATTATTCATGTGCACTTTGCATAGCAGCGTTTAGTAGAAGGATTGCACGCGCTTCAAAACTTTCCTGCGGATGCCAACAAGGCCTGGGATATTATTTATTTATTTATTTCGTACTGCCAGCCTGTTTTACAGGCCTTAGGCAGGAGTGGGATGTACATAAAAGGTTTAACAAGCTAATAACATGTGAACACAAAAAATAATGTCAAAAAAAATAATGGTGGAAACAAGCAAAGCGTCATCTCGTTACAATGCAAAAAAAGAAGAAGAAACAACATTGAAAAAAAGAAAAAAGAAAGCAATGAAGATATCGAGGAATTCTGCAATACAGTACACATTTACACAATGGCTGATACACACACAAAAATAAGGGTGCCCTTAACATGTTTTGATCTATATGACATAGTATATGGAATAGGACAGATCGTGGGAAACATTTCGGGTCATAGATTAACGAGAGCGTGCACAAAGGATGATAATGTTGAGCTTTGAAGAACGTTTTCAGGCAGAGCGTTCCAATCATGAATGGTTCGAGGGAAGAACGACTGCTTAAATAAAGTGGTATGGTGTGGATACTCGTCTAACCTGAATTAATGGGATGAACGCGTTAGGCGCCGGCTACAAGGTGTAATATACAATTTCTTATCTAGTTTTACATGCTCCCGATAAATTAAATATAACATTTATAACAAATATAACATATATGTATGTTTATGTCCTCCTACAGCTCGATACCGTGAAAAAAGTTCAACGAAAGCCAGTGGCTTGTTCTGAATGATGTCAGAGGCTTCGTTCACGTATTTTGCACACAATATCAGGAACACTTATGTCAGTCCAGTGAGTCTAGCGTAAAGTTTGAAGTATCCAGGCTTCTGTTCCTTCCCTTGTCGTTTGCAAGGCACGCTTTCTCAATATTGAAGTAGAAGAAATTGTTCCCCCCTGCCTAATTCGTTTTGTTCAAAGTCCTTACATTCTAAACACTAGATAAAAAAAGTGGCGCACAACCCTCATTTCACGGGCCGCCACTATATATCGGAGATAAAACTTCAAGGAAGAAACAAGGAAGAAGGAGAAAGAACGATTAACGCACGGGAAAGAATATCTTGACCTGTGTTGTAAGCGGAGAATGTTCAGGCAAGCCAGAGTGTTCGTAATAAGTAAGTTTCGTATGTTTACTATATATCATGTCACAATTTTAACTGCTTTCAAAACATATCGTGGCTAAACTTCATAACTAATTGTAAATATATAGGGCTTTGCATGTGTAAGAAAATTGGCCGCATATCTGCTTGCTTAGCTGCAGATTACGTCGAAAGACTTTTCTGCCGCCTCTGATACGTAACACCATCTCTTCTCCCCCCCCTGCAACCCCTCACGATCTTCCGATCCCATCTCACTCCTCCCATGATGGATGCAATGGAGGTTTTGATGAATTCATTTCAAAATTCCCGCGTTCGCCCTGCTCTCACGCCATCTGTTGGGACGTTTTATTACTGTTGGCTTAAAGTCGGCTACAGAGCCGTGACTTCAGTCGGCTTGTTTTTAACGGGTAGCGTGTCTTCGACACCATTTCTAACGCTTGATTTCTCATTATAACGCGTTAATTTTTCATATACTAACGTAAAAACCAGTCCTATGTGTATTCTTAAGTAAATGAACGCTGCGTATCACCGTTACGCACATATATTTTGCCTCAAATAGGCCTGAGGTTTCCTTTGCACTGTATAATGTTGACGTATATGACCCAGTGCCACCAGTGCTAGTAGCTTGGTTGGTTTTGGCCGGGCGGTTAAATCGGTTTTGGCTGGGCGGTTGAATCGAGTGAAAGATAGACAGATAAACACAGACAAAGTTTTTCCCGTTTAGGTAGCCTAAGAAAGAATATCGTCTTTAATATGAAGAGACCTTCACTACCATATATTTACACGTTTTCTAGGAGGTGCTCAGTGGCGCTGTTTCGACACATGCCTTCTGATGGCGCGACGATCACAGCCCAGCAAGAAGGCCGGGGCAGCCTACTTTTGCTCTAAATTGACTTCGGCATGTATTCTGTAGGGTTATGCGAATGCCCTGCATTTAAATTACTCTTGATAATAAATTACAATGGGGAAGGAAATTATTCCTTTATTTCTGCTTTCCTGGGTCATCGACGTCCAGTGTGGAGTATTTGTAACTTTCAGTAGTGCATTTTTTTCTCACTATTAATTCCTTCCCTGCCGCTGAGAAGAAATTACACTCTCCGCCATCTGCTAATTAATATCTGCCAAGCCTTATATCAAAGCTACATAACGCCAGTTTTGTCGCATAGCAACATAGCCTGCAAAGAGTGCTCATAGCCTGAGCACTCTTTGCATAGGCCTACAGATGGAGGCGCCAAGCGCCTATAATGTAGTCTACTGTGCTTGTGTGCCTTTTAACATAGGTGGTGGGGTCGGAGGTTGTGCGTGCACTCTGCATTGATTTTTACTTGCACAGCTAGAGTCAGAGCATAACGAAATGATGGCCGCGGCCTCTGGTGCACGGCATTGTGAGCAAACACATTCAGAACCAATTTGGCTCGAAATACGCTTTTCATAGCCGGGGGAAGCTGTTATAAGCCACGATATGTTCATATATGAAACCGTTAGAAGACAAAAAGCAGCACCAAGAAAATATTAATTAATTCGTCGTTCCTGTGTTGGTTTTCATGATATATTTCTTTTATACACCGCTTAGCTAGAAGGCAACGCATATACACCATGTTCGGCTTTCGACAGTACCTACCCACCCATGACGTCGTCCTTTAACTGAGGGAAGATCTATTAGACTATCTCGACAACACAACAAGTATTCTATCCTGGCGCTCGATGTCAAAGGTGCCTTTGACAACGTGTCTCATAAAGCAATCCTTCAAACTCTGCAACGCTGCGACTGCGGTTGAAGAGCTTTTAGCTATGTTCAGAATTTTCCGACAAACAGAATGGAATCAGAAATTCAAGAAAGTGATAGGTAATTTTGATGAAGAACGGTGTTCTTCGCGCATCTGTAGATGGTCCTGTAGGCACATTTTATCGTGAAAACTATTTTTGAGCGGGCAAATAGGCTGATCGTTTTCATTCGTCTGTCAAGCTTTGGTTCCGGCAGGGCACGCGGAACAGAATGGTATCCCAGCAAGTACATCTAAATTGGATCCAGCCAGCGATGTACGGTTTCAAGTCAAGTGATCTTGCCGTCACGCCGCATGTTGCTTTGCGCACGCGCACCGGCGATGCTTAATACTCTAAAGGGCATTAAGCATCGGATGCTTAATGGCCCTTTAGACTGTGAAACATTGAATTGTCGAGAGTTCGTTATTAAACTAGAAAAACCTCAAAAATTGTTTTCTTGTGAACGTTTGTGAGGAAAAGGCAGTGTATGGAACACATCGAACTGTCCTACTCGACTAAGCGAAAAATTACTGCGGGTATAGTATAATGTGTATCAAGCGGTTCTCGCAGATGACGGAAAACGCAAGGGGACATATGGATGGAGTAGCTTTTTCCCGCCACCCCATTTCTCTTCTTGAGATTCATAAAGTTCGATTTTTCTTTGATTTTTTTGATATTCTTGGGTACACTGGGGTAGGTCAATATGGGGCGACAAATTCAGCGTTCAGTGGATCCCTTTTCTTTCTTTTTCCTGGTGGGGGGGGGGGGGGAATTCGTGCCAAAAACACGATCTTATTATGAGACACGGCGTAGTGGGAGACTCCATAAAATTGGGACCACTTGAGGTTTTGTAACGTGCACATAAACGTAACTACACAGGTGTTTTCGCACTCCCGCCTCATCTAAATGCGGCTGCCGTGACCGGGATTTGATCCCACGGCCTCGTGCTGAGCAGCCCAACACCATAGCTACTAAGCAACCACAGTGGGTCCTTGTTATTTCTCAAGATGCTAAGAAGGTTGATTGCGTGTATACTCTCTTCGCCTTGTACAAGAGTTTCCAGGAGCCTTTTCGACGATCGTTACCTTTTAGAGTGTGTGTGTGTGTGTGTGTGTGTGTGTGTGTGTGTGTGTGTGTGTGTGTGTGTGTGTGTGTGTGTGTGTGTGTGTGTGTGTGTGTGTGTGTGTGTGTGTGTGTGTTGACACGTATACATGTTTAACTTTCACCGGTGGCCGCTTTCCTCCCGCTAACAAATGCTAAACGTTATCGCTCGGCGCAGGTAGCGCCTGCATCGGAAGCTTCTCGAACGTTATCGATGCTTCTATCCGTCGTCTGTGGTCACCGACGCTCATCTAATCTGATTGTATGACCGACGCGAATTGTCTAGAACTTTCTGGAAGACACGCGGGCATCAGGGATTAATCTGGAACCTTCGATGAGTCAGGTATATAAAAGCCGACGCGTTTCGCCGCTGATCAGATTTTCGACGATCGCCGACTGTGTTTGCCGCGCCGCAATCGTTGTGCTTTGAGTGTAGATTGCTTTTGTGGGCACAGGTTCGCCCAATAAACAACCAGTTTCGTCATACACAGTTTTACGACTGCTTTCTTTACCGTCACTACTACGTGACAATAAGTTACTTTTAAATTTTGCTGGCAGCCTTTTAATTAAACCAATCAATGAGTTGCTGCAATTATGGCCATGTCTTTCTTTTTACCTAAACGCTCCAAGAGGGATCACATTGCGAAATCCCAAGAGCAAAACACTAAAATTCGCAATCTACAAAACATGCAGCAAAGCACCTACGTCTATAACTTTAAGGGACGAAAGACAGCCTTCATAGCGGTACCGCGAACATTTATTGATTGCTTCGTGTTACTTAGCAACATTTATAGATTGCCAACTTGAGGCAGTTCTACAATGACGCCTACTTCTTTGTTTCCTTGATGTACATATTTTGCGCCTATTTCGGCGCCTTTTATCGTTGGAATGCTAGATGTTCACAAATGATTATTTATGAAATGTTAACAAAAGATTCTTTATGATCGCTTCGCTTCCACAAAGAATGTTTTTTTTTCATCATCATCTTAAGCCTGAAAAGCTATGTCCTTTTCACGAGAGACGTCTTAAAGGTCCTTATGATGAAACCCGGCCATTATTCTACACTTCAAACAACTTTTCCTCATGCACTGTGTAGAGCCGTGGTACTTGAACCGATTATTTTGATCATTGTGTCACCCTGTTTGATCTGCTCAAAACTCTTATTTCATGTGCTCAAATCTATATACTCCATTATACTGGGCTGATTTCGATTATTTTTGGGGAGTTTTTTTCTAATCCACCAAATTTGCTCCAGCGCCTTATTGCAGCGTTACGCCTAAGACAGCGTCAACCGATTACAGAATGATCATTATTGTTCATATAATTATCTATCGACCTGCTTTTATGTCGGGCATATGAATATGAAGTGCAAAAATAACATCTGGTACTTATTCATTCTTCAATTTTGTGGATGCACGAATATAAAGCACGACAGCACGTGAGTGACTGAGACCATTCCCATAAACATTACATACTACGACGGATAGAGAACATGTGTCAGAAATTTTATAGTTAAGTGCTAAAATGATTTTACTAAAGTCTGTATGTAAAGTGCGAATTCAAAACATTTTTCGAGCTCTATTTCATTCTATCTGAAGATTTTTCCAAATCCGAACCGTGTGGTTTTTTTTTTTTGTCTGTTAGTTTACGATAGATGGGACATTCTATCTGTTGCATCATAGGTGTTATTCTTTCGTTGGCGCGTAATACTTCTTTTTCGCAAAGCCGAATTTTTCTTGCTGTTGCATCACTTGGCTGTCTCACTAACTTCTTAGTTTTTATTACTAATATTTCCTAATATTTCTTTATTACTAATATTTCTAGACTTCTAAAGCTTCTGTGCCCGCTTTGTAATCGTTGAGCTATATATATATATATATATATATATTGAATTCTCCTTGCAACTCATTACGAGTTCGTTTTGGACGTATATTGCGGTGACTGAACGCGCCTTTCGTGATAAATAAATGCCTGGTAATGCCTGGAAGGCCTAAAAAGGTGCCGCACTTAAGGTACCTAATAAAAACTCTCGGTTGCTTTTTATAAATTTACTTTTATACGAGAGCGCTTCCTCGTTGTATAGTGTTCACGAGTCTGCCACTAATAGTTATAATGCCTGAATGACAGTGATTAATTAGTGGACGTTTAATTTCTGCTACGTCTAATCTTCGGCGGCCATTACGAAAGATAATCTTTGTGAAGACGGGTGCTGGTGGTTACCAAATACCCTTGTTGGAGCAGTCCAAAGTTGATGTCGAAACGAATTCCACGTTGGCGGACAATCATTCGGCATAACTCCACGTTCGCCATTCGAAGAAAACGGCACCACAATAGAGATTTCCGACGACCATCACGACATGCAGCAGGGTGCTAATTTCTTTCCTTAGGCAAGCAGATTTGGGGATGCCGGCAGATCAGTCTGCAGAAAGGGCATAAGAAGCGATATGTACGGGATGCCACTGGAACCAATCGTTGAAGTTTAAGTTCGCTATGAGCTCAGTACCGTGAAGCACCTGAACACACCGCTTACAAAGAGTTCTTTAATCACGAGTAAGGCAGTCTGCGTGACGCTGTCAACGGGTATGCTACTGCAGCAGAAGCATTATTAGTGCAAAGAGGTCTTGCCACCAAATTAGACCGTATGATCACCGATTACTAAACGGAGTGGTCTTGAACGCACTAAACATGCTGCAGCCCAACATTGCCGATTTATTCACCATCTACCGATCCTCAAATTATGTGCCATTTTTCATAACGTAACATAGCCTTGTTATGGCCTAAAAATAAGCCAACTCCGGCTTGTCTGTAACAAGATCTACCGTATTGTAGGCCCGGAAGCATCATGGAGACCCGTTGACGATGCTTACTGCATATAATTGACACTAACAATACAAACCAATAACTTCTTCGCCTGCTGATATGTTCAATGAGACAGGCCTGCTGCTCTTGTACACTCCTTCTTTGACCTACAAAGGCGTAGTACACTTGAAGACATTACTACGTTTCTTGTTTCTTCGTTCGTGACATTGGGCACCTCCTTGTTTCCTACTGTTGTGAGTTTTCCAGAGGTCATAAAAATTATGTATAATTGGCCAAACGACCACAAGCACACTCCTCTATATAGACAAATGAAACCTTAACGAAGATTTCGCAGGTATGTGTTAATTTATTTGCCTTACCGCACTTCCAATGCGCACTTCAAGTACCCATAGCAGGCGTGGCATGTACAACGCGGAAGCATCTTCATGCATTCTAGCACTGCAGCTTCATAATAAAGGCAGTAGCTACCAGTACTGCCAACACTAATTGTGGTGTGCTTAGAAATAAGCCTATACGTGTTCGTTTCTTGTCTAGGGAAAAAAACAAGATATCTGCATGTTCATATCGTCACGTCGCGGTGACGGTAAACAAGCAAACACTGTGGAAACTGTGCCTTGAGCAATCTAATCTTTTATTGGCTAAACTTATGCCGAGAAATAATAAGAACACTCAAATCACAACGATAGCGGTGAGTAGAGTCGCCAGTCATCGAAATTTTACTCATAGTTCAGGTGGAGTCTGACCGCTAATAATACATGACGCACTATATTCCACAATAAACCTTGGTGCTCGAGTTAATTCAATTATGTGCACTATTAGCGTCTCTGATGTGATCAGTTAGACAAGAATCTTGCCCTACAAGATCGACCACATTAGAAATATCGGATACAGGAAGCACGGCTTGCGCCTATGGCGATGAATAGATAACAGGATTATTTGAATCAAAAAGTCCACCGAGCAAACTAAGAAGTTCGTACGCTTGAAACTGTGGGGAGGGGGGTAATACCGATGTCCTGATTCCCAAGAAATGCTGGATACAGCTAATCACGTATAACCCATTCAGCGAACGAGAAACTAGAAGTATGTACGCGCTGTGGAGAAAGATCCGCCTTCTGTGATCGCAGATTGCTTTAATACGCACTAGTCGGACGCTATAGTAACTAAGCTACGAAGCGATGCGTTTCTCCACTCTCTTTTATTTATGTACCACTTGCCCTGCGACATTTATACATTTCAATGTGGGACGCGCAAGCTTTTTACGCTTCAGGTCACGTTCAACGAGCTAATCACTGCGACGACGGCGACTGGAGTTCGCGTACTTACCCGAGCGGATACGAAGTATACTTCTTTTATTAGAAGTTTCACGGCCCGTTTCATTCAGCGCGAAGAAGCTGTCACCTATATGAAACATTTATTCGCAGTTCCCCCGCATCAAGAATAATGGAGAAGAACGAGTGCGCTTCTGAGTCTCAAAAAGATCGCGGGATAAGAAAGCGAAATTAAAACAGTTCACTCATTTTCTATTCTAATTAATTTTGATTGCTTCATGGCTCACATAGGTACATCCACTGATTAGTTTCACTTGAAAGGAGAAACCGGTGTTAGCGCTATGTTTTATAAGCTGTAATTCCTAAAAATTGATCGCAACAATACCACAATATAATCAGGAGTAACGTGGAGTCCTTCAAGGAAGAAAGTAGATCGCATACTGAAACACAAGCACACACCCTTTGCTACTACTCAATTGATCATATATGGCGAATAAATTAAGCAAAAGAATGGTTGCGGGTTTTATTTTGTTACTACAATGCTAAATACATATTCCTCTTTGTGCAGTGCAAATAACTCACGGAGCAATACTTCGGTCTACTTCCGAAAGACCAAACATTTAAGGCGAAGCGTTATGTGGCTAGGCGAAACGAAAAAGCGTTTGTCCGTCGCCTGCCCACAGAAAACTACCATTATGAGCAATGGCCCGAGCGTCGCCATCTTCTGCCACCGCTGGCTCGTTGGCACTACTCAAGTTGCGCTCGTGTTCGTGTTCGGCATAGGCTCGTGCCACTGCTCCCGCGTCCATCGTGGTCGTCGTCTTCTTCCATAGGTGGCGCCGTTGCCATTCCGCATTCTAGCGTGTAATTTCACTTCTCTTCTGTCGTCGTAATGGGGATTTCTGCGTTAGGGGGGAGGGGGGGGGGGGTAGATGATTCATTGCTTAAGGGTGCTTAAGGATCCATTGCTTAAGGGTGCTAATGACTTAATCCATTCAGTGTCTTACGTGACGGACAGGACTTAGTTTTTAAGCAATTTAATTTCGAAGAATCGCAAGCGGCAATGGCGGGCGAATGCTGCTAACCATGCCGCCGAGCAAACGCGAGACATCAACGCAAGCGACAACGGTGGGACTGCGGGCTCACCGCCAGTGACGTCGTTTCTCTCCGTCGCATCCGAACTGTGTGTGTGACCTCATAATAAGAAATTATTAATCAACCAGCGGAGTTAACCCAGTGATAAACACCGGGGCGCACGTTCCAGCTTCGCGGGTTAACCATCATCATGCAGTGGAAGGGCCGGCGAATTTTCTTCGCGTCCTTGATGCAGTTCGATAGAAAAAGGTTTTTCTATTTGCCTGCTGGTGAATATTACATCCTGAGCCGCATATAGCAAACATATTGCGCAGAACCACCAGCCGGAACAGACTGTCTACATCATTGCAATAGCATTTTAATAACAATGGCACAAGTAGCTTAGGCCCCTAGCTGTAACACTATTCCCAATATGTGTTTATTCCAATGTGCTGATGTCAAATTTACGTAACCGCTGACGCATGCAGCCGGCAGTGACCCGCGGGTGGTGTTTAAACAGCCCAACCAAATGCTCCTGTTGTTTTATGGAGGTCTATTTTGTTGACTTTCGAAGTGAATAGCGTGCCTACCTAGATAGTTTTTGTTTTCAATCTAACTGGCCGTCAAGAGGCGAGGAGAACCCAGAACTGGAGAGGGTTCAGTGTGGCTGAGCCAACGTCCTTCTGGCCGCC
>NC_051155.1:52112841-52122841 GCF_013339745.2 Dermacentor silvarum
TATTCTGAAATCCGCACTGCATATCTATACAGAAATTAATTTGGTATTCCGTCCGGTCCTGTGCTTTCCTTTTTGTCTATATTAAGGACCATGGTCAAAAGTCTCTGTTCACTAATCAATATTTCACCTATAGAAGGTGTGCCTGAGGCCTCTTTATAAATTGGCAATGCTCCGTCATCATAGGTAAAAACCGACAAAAAAGGAACAAAAACTTTCAGTACGTACTTGTAGGTCTTCTTTATCAGCATTAAGGTGAGCTCGTGCATTTGGATTTACGTATCTCCCGAACATTTTGGGTGCTTCGTGCAAAAATTTTTTACAATATAAAAATTGTCTTTAGATTCTTTAACAAGACGCCTAAACTTCTGGCATATGACGTGAATGGTTCCCTTCCCTTAGGCCTAGGTTTCTTGAACATGTTTTTCGTTTCTGTTTCAGTGGCCTTTTGGCATGGATCATTTCACGTGTTATCCACGGATTTTTCTTTACTCCATCATTTTCTTGCGCATTGGAATTCACATTTAAATGCATTCGGTGACCACTAGCGAGAAATAATCCCACAGCTTATCGTACAAGCATGTGACTTTTGTAGAAGAAAAAAAGTAATAAAGGAGTGTTCAAGTCTTTATAGAACTGATAAATCAGCAGCAGCCGCAAAATTCAAAACAGTATTTCTGAACAGATTGAGTGACTTAGCAGGTGCCATATCGAAAGAAAAGATAATCATCTTATGATGTGGTATACCCTCAATTACTTCGAGGTTTTTAACCCATCCGCTTCAAGGTGTGATGATACAAATACAAGGCCAAGAAAAGAGGATGCTCCCTTAAAAACACGTGTGTAATGATACACAATTTGGCGGAAGTTAAAACGGAAGTTTTAAAAGTTGCTCCAAATGTGCTAGTTGGGTACCTTCAATTTCATGGGAATCTCATTGAATACCTGATAATTTGAAGCCCCCTAGCAAAATTATTTTATCATCCTGGCGCCTATTGGAATCATAAAACTTAAGTTAGTCAGAATCTCAACAGGCGAACTGGGGGCTCTGTACATAACACCAATTACACTGGATGATTATTCAGTCAAAGTTTAACCCAAACGGCTTCAATATCACCAGAATCTAGTACAACGTGACATCTAGAACGTGACATTTTATGCCACTTTTAATCATACATGCTACCCCTGCCCCTCACCCGTTTCGATGTTTTCTTACTAAGATGTAGCCTGGCGGTATAACTTCCACATCATGTACACCACTGTGTAACCATGTCTCAGTGATTACCGAAGTGTCAGGATTATGTTCGAGGATTACACTTTCAATTCAATGGGATTTATTCAACACGCTTCGAGTATTTAAGTTTATGATCGTAAATTCAATTGGTTCGGGTCTGTTAAGTCGTTCGTGGTCTGGTTTAGCAGAGGCTTTACACCTGACCTTTTCTTTGGAATTATCAGTCTAGACATGGAAAACATTGTTGATTATCAATTTATCATAAATCAATCTTAATTTGACCCCTCCTTTCTCGCTTCAACACAATAAATTCACAAGTTTCTCCGCATCTCAGTAACTATTCTAGAGTAGTCCTCACTAATGCTAAAGTGAACGCCTTCTAGCTTAAAACAATTCTTCAGTATCTTTAGTTTGGCCCAGTACTCAGAAACTCTAATATTTACAGGACGATTTTTGGAAGGAAGTTTCTTTCCCAGTCTATGTATCCTTTCTATAGAGTCCAGCTTTTGATTAAGAATGCAGCCAAATATGTCATCATTTACTTTTCTCAGTAAGTCATCATTCTTAGGACCTCCTTCTTTTATACCTTCACAATAATCTTATTTCATTGCGAACGGTTTTCTAAGTCGTCAACCTATATCTACACAGAGCACTCATTTCAATATCGCTCCTAGCACTAGTATTCTCAAGTTTTTGGAGCCTGCCATCCACTTGATCTATGCCCTGTAATTTCTGCTCAATGGTTGATAGTCTGTTTTGCTCTTGAAGCATAGTGGACTCAGATGAGGCTTGCTTTGCTTGCATTCGCGAAATTTCAGGCAGGATTTGTTTTCATTCATGTTCGTGAGTCTTTCTTCAAAACTAGTTTCATTGTGCGCTTTTCTAAATCAAAACTTGGAGTAGGCTTAAGCTCCGCCTTTAAGAGTGGACCGCGATAGCGCTATTTGACGCCGTTGACGCCAACACCGACACCGTATTTTCTGCGACATGGGGCCCGATCAAAATTTAGAAAGCCTCGGTTTTCAACATTCCCCTCAATGTTGCCTAGAACCAAAGTACAGCGAAACACCATCAAAATTGGAGGACGCTTAAGCTTCGCCTTTAAGAGTGGAACGCGATAGCATTCACAGATCCCTGGATGCTTATCAGGCTTTTATCCCGTATATTCCAATTGCAATCCGACTCTATCAGGCGTGTAGGTTGTGGTTAAGTCGTACTGTACGATTTTTCTGGCGGATTTTACTTTGAGAAATTCAATTTTCGTTCACTAACGCCTTGCCACGCGAAGGGCCCGCCCGGTCAGCGCGGTTAGGGATGATGTGGTTCGGCATAATTATTACCGCCAGACGCCGATGCCTTCGCCGACACCGACGGCGGATTTTCTGTGGCACGGGGCCTTGAATGCTATCACGTTAAAAAGCGGCCCAACCCATGTCACCCTGCATTGCCTCAAGTATGGTTTTACCATGGGCTCCCAAAGCCAACCTGCCTACCGAAGTTTGGCTAACTTCCAATCACGACAAGATATCCCATTTTTAACCACAGAATCGGCTTGCCGGTCCCTACGTGGGACTAGCCGGGTGGCGCGGGGCGTCCCCTGCGTCTTCTCTGGACCTCAATAAAGTTATTTCACTCACTCACAGAATGGCATTTGCGAACGTTAGCGCTGGCAACCTTGCTCTGTTCCCGATTCAACTCACCACCTCATATTTATTGAAGCCCCAAAGTGATCTATGCTTCATTATTGCTACCTTCCGGTTCCTCTTTATTTTCAGACTATCTAGGTGGGTGCTTGAGTAAGACTTTCCTTCGTTTATGTATAGGCCAAGGTATTTATATTCTTAAGAGTGCTGTTTCTAGGGCCAATTGGAATTGCATTCTGGGTGGAATTGCACTTTCTAAACATCGATGACAGGAAGGCACACGGATACCCAAACGCTCCCGTTAGAGTATCCTGGCACGTTCCTATTGTCCATGTTCAGAAAGCAAAACCCCATCCAATATTTATATTCCTTGACTAGTGGTATGAATGCTGTTGAATTGATACCACGCATTTACTCGTCACTGTATTAAAGATCACAATTCCCGACATTTTTTCTTTAAACATAAGACCTAGATTTGTCGCTGCGTCGTCACACATACTATATGGAAGTCTCGGTAAAACTCTTGCATTGTCCGCTCGTAGCAATATGTCGTCCGCATACATCAGTCCAAGGACCTTCTGTTGCACCCTTTGTCCTTCACGAATTCGAAGATAGTTGAAACCCTATTTCACCGTTTCCCAGTAGCCGTTCAATACCCTTAACCTAAATACGTATAATGCCCCTAAAACACTCGACGCCATCCAGTAACGCCGCCTCGAAGTCTGCACGTGGCCTCCGCAATCCACGGCGCGCGGGTGCGTGTGAGCGCGGAGAAATGCGTCATGCGGCAGCCGAGCTCCACTGGCGCTTCTTTCTGAACACCCTTCGCCATCTAGTGGCGCGGCCGAGAAGTACGCGCGTATTCTTCGAGACGATAAGAGTGGCGCGCCCGTGCGGGCGGACACTGAGAATTGTTCCCTACCGTGCAGCACACCCAGTGGCACATGCTGAATGAGCGAGGGGGGCGAGAGGTTTGTATTAGAGCGTGGCCTGACATGGCCACGCTCTAATACAAACAAAGCATGGCCTGACAGACGTTCATTGATAAGCGGGGCATACCCAGTGGACTTGTAGCGCGGCCTGATAAAGCGTCGGGTTGCGGGCCTTGAGGAGCCCGTTTGATGTGGGTTCGGTTCCACCCAGCATTGGAGAAATATAAATCATTTTTTTATTGTAGAGGGGCACATTCCCACTGACCCATACCTAGTTACCCAAGTTCGCGTGCAAGACGGTCATTAAAAAACGGCACACACCTACTGGCAACATATCCAGTAACCCAATTGGTATAAAACAGATTCATTCAAGACAAGCTCAGAACGAGTGACACTTACCCAGTGCTTTAAGTCGGCGTCAAAGAGCTTTAATGAAGAGTGGTACTTACCCAGTCCCCTCATCTACAGTGACGCATATCGGCGTTAAATAGGTTCGTTGAAAAGCAGCGCAAAGGTACACATTGCCACATACTCGTACTAAGTGACTTCAGCTATGCCGACGATTGTTTTTGAGCCCTGTTCCCTCAGCACTGCAGCCCAATGTGCTACCCATTCGACCATGGACTACCCAGTGACTCAGGAAGGGGGAAAACGGTTGTAGACGTATATGCATAGAAATTTTACCCCCGCAAAGTGCTTGAAGAACCCCAAGTATGCTAACGCGTTAAAATGAAGTTTTACTCGGTTGTGTGTTCTTAAACGCATTTGGCATGTACCTAAGGCTCGTGGTCTTTAAGGATGGAAGCGAGATTAGTAGCGCACGTATGGCACGCTTAGTTCGAAGTGCAACGCAACGCTAGTAATTGGAAGTGCGAACAAAAATTATGCGACAGCACAGATTGACGGGTAGTTCAAAGAACGTGAAAAAATTGGAGGACACTTAAGCTTCGCCTTTAAAAGTAGAACGCGATAGCGTTATCGGGACCCGTTTGCATCGCATTGTTCGCATACGGCAAGTAGGCTTCATTCACTGCAACACTGTACGTGGGAAAGCCAGCTGATAAAGACAAAGCTTACACCGATCTCCTTAAAGTCGGCTTCACTTTTAAACTGAAATACATTGCTGGAAAGACGTTTTTTCAGGGGGGCAGCATAAATGGTCCTATAATAAAATGTGAAGGCCCTAGCACCCTTTTTTATTATTTTATTAATTGTAAGCTTCGACGCCCGCAGGTCTGGAAGAAATGTTTGAGTTTCCTCGCAGCAGAATTAGGTTTTCTTGTACATTCAAATTACAAGCCGATGGCGAATCCGACGCCGAATGGTAAAGTCGTACTTTACCATTTTTCTGACAGATTTCACTATGAGAAATTCAATTTTTTTCACCAAAACCTTGCACCACGTGGAGGGCCTGCGCGGTCGATGTGGTTGAATGATTTTCGCCGCCACCCGCGATCACACGCCGGTTGCCGACGCCGGATTTTCTGCGACACGGGGCCTTAAAATTTCGACAGCCATATGCTGGGCGCCATGTCTCGTAAAAATCGCTTTAAGTGGCACCCACCTGCACTTCCAACAGCTCTGAGCAAGACCTGCATTATTCATGTGCACTTTGCATAGCAGCGCTTCAAAACTTTCCTGTGGATGCCAACAAGGCCTGGGGTATATATTTATTTATTTATTTCGTATTGCCAGCTTATTTTACAGGCCTTAGGCAGGAGTGGGATGTACATAAAAGGTTTAACAAGCTAATAACATGTGAACACAAAAAAGAATGTCAAAAAAAAAAGAATGGTGGAAACTAGCAAAGCGTCATCTCGTTACAATGCAAAAAAAAAGAAGAAGAAACAACATTGAAAAAAAGAAAAAGAAAGCAATGAAGATATCGAGGAATTCTGCAATACAGTACACATTTACACAATGGCTGATACACACACAAAAATAAGGGTGCCCTTAACATGTTTTGATCTATATCACATAGTATATGGAATAGGACAGAGATCGTGGGAAACATTTCGGGTCATAGATTAACGAGAGCGTGCACAAAGGATGATAATGTTGAGCTTTGAAGAACGTTTTCAGGCAGAGCGTTCCAATCATGAATGGTTCGAGGGAAGAACGACTGCTTAAATAAAGTGGTATGGTGCGGATACTCGTCTAACCGGAATTAATGTGATGAACGCGTTAGGCGCCGGCTACAAGGTGTAATATACAATTTCTTATCTAGTTTTACATGCTCCCGATAAATTAAATATAACATTTATAACAAATATAACATATATGTATGTTTATGTCCTCCTACAGCTCGATACCGTGAAAAATGTTCAACGAAAGCCAGTGGCTTGTTCTGAATGATGTCAAAGGCTTCGTTCACGTATTTTGCACACAATATCAGGAACACTTATGTCAGTCCAGTGAGTCTAGCGTAAAGTTTGAAGTATCCAGGCTTCTGTTCCTTCCCTTGTCGTTTGCAAGGCACGCTTTCTCAATATTGAAGAAGAAGAAATTGTTCCCCCCTGCCAATTCGTTTTGTTCAAAGTCCTTACATTCTAAACACTAGATGAAAAAAAAAGTGGCGCACAACCCTCATTTTACGGGCCGCCGCTATATATCAGAGACAAAACGTCAAGGAAGAAACAAGGAAGAAGGAGAAAAAACGATTAACGCACGGGAAAGAATATCTTGACCTGTGTTGTAAGCGGAGAATGTTCAGGCAAGCCAGAGTGTTCGTAATAAGTAAGTTTCGTATGTTTACTATATATCATGTCACAATTTTAACTGCTTTCAAAACATATTGTGGCTAAACTTCATAACTAATTGTAAATATATAGGGCTTTGCATGTGTAAGAAAATTGGCCGCATATCTGCTTGCTTAGCTGCAGATTACGTCGAAAGACTTTTCTGCCGCCTCTGATACGTAACACCATCTCTTCTCCCCCCCTACAACCCCTCACGATCTTCCCATCCCATCTCACTCCTCCCATGATGGATGCAATGGAGGTTTTGATGAATTCATTTCAAAATTCCCGCGATGATGATGATGATGATTTATTGGCATCCCCTTTGAAACGGGGCGGCGACAAATAGTCACCTAGCCTGCTTCATTTAATCAGGTATATTATACATGTTCTTTATCCATCATTTTTGTATACCTCTCATTATTTTTATTTTTCAAAAATTTACCTTGTACCGCTGCCTATGATTTTAAGAGATCAGGTCGTATCCATCTTTTCCCTGCTTTTTTTCCACCAGTACTCTAATCGTCTCTTGCTGATCTCTACGGCTGATCTGTTTATGTTTCCTTCCACTTTAAACCCAAGCGCTTCTGGGAGTTGCACGTTACCTACGGTTCTCGCTGGGTGGATCCCGTCGCATTCCATTAGGATGTGCTGAGTGGTCTCTGGATCTTTACTGCAGCATACACATGTCTCATCTAGTTCCGAATATTTGTTCCGATATGTTTTCGTCCTTAGGCAACCGGCTCGAGCCTCAAATAGCAAAGCACGGCCCTTTGTGTTATCGTACAAATTTTCCCTTCTAATTTCTTTCTTCTCATTCTTGTAAATCTCCATTGTCCTTTTTGTTTCCATTCTTTGCATCCAATTCACGGTCTCGATTTCTCTCACTTTCTTTCTGATGACCCCTGGTTGTCTATTTACAGTTTCGATTATCCTGTACTTGGTTGCCAACTTCCTTGACCTCTTCCTCCATTCTGTGTTCACGCTTTTCATGTAGAGATACTTGTGCACTTTAGCCGCCCATTTATTTTCATCCATGTTCCTGAGCCTTTCTTCAAAACTAATTTTGCTCTGTGCTTCTCTGACTTCAAAAGAGGCCCAACCCATGTCACCCTGCACTGCCTCATTTGTCGTATTACCGTGTGCTCCCAAAGCCAACCGGCCTACTGATCTTTGGTTAACTTCCAAACCCGCCAATATATCCGATTTTAAGCATATAATGGCATTTGCAAATGTTAGCGCTGGCACCATTACTCCTTTCCAGATTCCACGCACCACCTCATACTTATTGTGGCCCCATAGTGCTCTGTGTTTCATTATTGCTGCATTCCGCTTCCCCTTTATTTTCAGATTATCTTGGTGGTTGCTTGAGTAATTCTTTCCTTCGTTTATGTGTACGCCGAGGTACTTATATTGCTTCACTATGGGTATTACTTGCTGTTGAATTGACACCACGAAGTTACTCGTGTGTTCATTAAAGATCATAATCCCTGATTTCTCTGTGCTAAACTTAAGCCCTAGATTTGTCGCTGCGTTCCCACAGATATTCGCAAGTATCTGTAAATCTTTTTTATTGTCCGCTAGTAGCACAATGTCGTCTGCGTACATCAGTCCAGGGACCTTCTGTTGCACCATTTGTCCATTACGCATGTAGGATAAATCGAAACCTAATTCGCTGTTTTCCAGCCGTCTTTCTATACCCTTGACGTAAAGCGTGAACAACAATGGTGACAGAGGGCATCCTTGCTTCAATCCTTGGTGAATTCCCACCATTTCATTTCCTTTTCGGCCTTCTCATACCACTTGTACTTGGTTGTCTCGATATATCTCCTTTAGCAGCTCCACGAAATAGTCATCTATGCCTTCGTATTGAAGAATATCCCACAACAATTCCCTGTCTACGTTGTCATAAGCTCCTTTAATATCTAGAAATGCTATCCATAAAGGTCTTTTCTGAGCTACTAAAATCTCTATGCACTGAGTTAGTACAAACATATAGTCTTCTAAGCGTCTGCCTGGCCTGAACCCATTCTGTAGTTCCCCCAATACATCGTTTTCCTCCACCCACTTCGACAGTTCTAATTTTATGGCTTGCATTGCCATTCTATATATCATCGACGTTACTGTAACTGGCCTGTACGAGGTCGTATTATCCTTATCTCCTTTGCCTTTGTAGATGAGATTCATCTTGCTTTCACGCCATCCATCGGGAATATTCTTTGTTCTAATCACTTGCTCTATGGCATTAGTCAGCAGTGCCTTGCTTTTTGGACCAAGGTTTTTGATTAGCTGTATTGGGATTTCATCGGGTCCAGCTGCCGTGTTGTTAGGGACATTTTCTGCTGCCTTTTTGCAATAAAAGCTTTCTATGCTAAAGTTTGATCTCTCACGCCTCTCTGTTGTTGCTGGATCTGTTGTCTGAACTACGCTTTTTCTCGTGCCGAAGTTATGCCTGATAACGGCTGTGATGTACCGCAGCGCATCATCGCCTTCATAGATGTTACCGTCTTCATCCCTTAAAGCCGTTTGCGAGTTTATAGTTGGAGCTCCGAGTGCTTTTATATGGTTCCAGAATCTTTTTGACCGCGTTCACCCTGCTCTCACGCCATCTGTTGGGACCTTTTATTACTGTTGGCTTAAAGTCGGCTACAGAGCCGTGACTTCAGTCGGCTTGTTTTTAACGGGTAGCGTGTCTTCGACACCATTTCTAACGCTTAATTTCTCATTATAACGCGTTCATTTTTCATATACTAACGTAAAAACCAGTCCTATGTGTATTCTTAAGTAAATAAACGCTGCGTATCACCGTTATGCACATATATTTTGCCTCAAATAGGCCTGAGGTTTCCTTTGCACTGTATTATGTTGACGTATATGACCGAGTGCCACCAGTGCTAGTAGCTTGGTTGGTTTTGGCCGGGCGGTTAAATCGGTTTTGGCTGGGCGGCTGAATCGAGTGAAAGATAGACAGATAAACACAGCCAAAGTTTTTCCCGTTTAGGTAGCCTAATAAAGGATATCGTCTTTAATATGAAGAGACCTTCACTACCATATATTTACACGTTTTCTAGGAGGTGCTCAGTGGCGCTGTTTCGACACATGCCTTCTGATGGCGCGACGATCACAGCCCAGAAAGAAGGCCGGGGCAGCCTACTTTTGCTTTAAATTGACTTCGGCATGTATTCTGTAGGGTTATGCGAATGCCCTGCATTTAAATTACTCTTGATAATAAATTTCAATGGGGAAGGTAATTATTCCTTTATTTCTGCTTTCCTGGGTCATAGACGTCCAGTGTGGAGTATTTGTAACTTTCAGTAGTGCATTTTTTCTCACTTATTAATTCCTCCCTGCCGCTGAGAAGAAATTACACTCTCCGCCATCTGCTAATTAATATCTGCCAAGCCTTATATCAAAGCTACATAACGCCAGTTTTGTTGCATAGCAACATAGCCTGCA
>NC_051155.1:52127841-52142841 GCF_013339745.2 Dermacentor silvarum
CGTTCGTGTCATTGGGCACCTCCTTGTTTCCTACTGTTGTGAGTTTTCCAGAGGTCATAAAAATTATGTATAATTGGCCAAACGACCACAAGCACACTCCTCTATATAGACAAATGAAACCTTAACGAAGATTTCGCAGGTATGTGTTAATTTATTTGCCTTACCGCACTTCCAATGCGCACTTCAAGTACCCATAGCAGGCGTGGCATGTACAACGCGGAAGCATCTTCATGCATTCTAGCACTGCAGCTTCATAATAAAGGCAGTAGCCACCAGTACTGCCAACACTAATTGTGGTGTGCTTAGAAATAAAGCCTATACGTGTTCGTTTCTTGTCTAGGGAAAAACAAGATATCTGCATGTTCATATCGTCACGTCGCGGTGACGGTAAACAAGCAAACACTGTGGAAACTGTGCCTTGAGCATCTAATCTTTTATTGGCTAAACTTATGCCGAGAAATAATAAGAACACTCAAATCACAACGATAGCGGTGAGTAGAGTCGCCAGTCATCGAAATTTTACTCATAGTTCAGGTGAAGTCTGACCGCTAATAATACATGACGCACTATATTCCACAATAAACCTTGGTGCTCGAGTTAATTCAATTATGTGCACTATTAGCGTCTCTGATGTGATCAGTTTAGACAAGAATCTTGCCCTACAAGATCGACCACATTTAGAAATATCGGATACAGGAAGCACGGCTTGCGCCTATGGCGATGAATAGATAACAGGATTAATTGAATCAAAAAGTCCACCGAGCAAACTAAGAAGTTCGTACGCTTGAAACTGTGGGGAGGGGGGTAATACCGATGTCCTGATTCCCAAGAAATGCTGGGTACAGCTAATCACGTACAACCCATTCAGCGAACGAGAAACTAGAAGTATGTACGCGCTGTGGAGAAAGATCCGCCTTCTGTGATCGCAGATTGCTTTAATACGCACTAGTCGGACGCTATAGTAACTAAGCTACGAAGCGATGCGTTTCTCCACTCTCTTTATTTATGTACCACTTGCCCTGCGACATTTATGCATTTCAATGTGGACGCGCAAGCTTTTTACGCTTCAGGTCACGTTCAACGAGCTAATCACTGCGACGACGGCGACTGGAGTTCGCGTACTTACCCGAGCGGATACGAAGTATACTTCTTTTATTAGAAGATTCACGGCCCGTTTCATTCAGCGCGAAGAAGCTGTCACCTATATGAAACATTTATTCGCAGTTCCCCCGCATCAAGAATAACGGAGAAGAACGAGTGCGCTTCTGAGTCTCAAAAAGATCGCGGGATAAGAAAGCGAAATTAAAACAGTTCACTCATTTTCTATTCTAATTAATTTTGATTGCTTCATGGCTCACATAAGTACATCCACTGATTAGTTCACTTGAAAGGAGAAACCGGTGTTAGCGCTATGTTTTATAAGCTGTAATTCCTAAAAATTGATCGCAACAATACCACAATATAATCAGGAGTAACGTGGAGTCCTTCAAGGAAGAAAGTAGATCGCATACTGAAACACAAGCACACAACCCTTTGCTACTACTCAATTGTATCATATATGGTGAATAAATTAAGCAAAAGAATGGTTGCGGGTTAGATTTTGTTACTACAATGCTAAATAGATATTCCACTTTGTGCAGTGCAAATAACTCACGGAGCAATACTTCGGTCTACTTCCGAAAGACCAAACTTTTAAGGCGAAGCGTTATGTGGCTAGGCGAAACGAAAAAGCGTTTGTCCGTCGCCTGCCCACAGAAAACTATCATTATGAGCAATGGCCCGAGCGTCGCCGTCTTCTGCCGCAGCTGGCTCGTTGGCGCTACTCAAGTTTCGCTCGTGTTCGTGCTCGGCATACGCTCGTGCCACTGCTCCCGCGTCCGTCGTCGTCGTCTTCTTCCATAGGTGGCGCCATTGCCGCTCCGCATTCTAGCGTGTAATTTCACTTCTCTTCTGTCGTCGTAATGGGGAGGCTGCGTTAGGGGGGGGGGGGGGGGGAGTATGATTCATTGCTTAAGGGTGCTTAAGGATCCATTGCTTAAGGGTGCTAATGACTTAATCCATTCAGTGTCTTACGTGACGGACAGACTTAGTTTTGAAGCAATTTAATTTCGAAGAATCGCAAGCGGCAATGGCGGGCGAATGCTGCTAACCATGCCGCCGAGCAAACGCGAGACATCAAACGCAAGCGACAACGGTGGACTGCGGGCTAACCGCCAGTGACGTCGTTCTCTCCGTCGCATCCGAACGTGTGTGTGACCTCATAATTAAGAAATTATTAATCAACCATCGGAGTTAACCCAGTGATAAACACCGGGGCCGCACGTTCCAGCTTCGCGGGTTAACCATCATCATGCAGTGGAAGGGCCGGCGAATTTTCTTCGCGTCCTTGATGACAGTTCGATAGAAAAAGGTTTTTCTATTTGCCTGCTGGTGAATATTACATCCTGAGCCGCATATAGCAAAACATATTGCGCAGAACCACCAACCGGAACAGACTGTCTACATCATTGCAATAGCATTTTAATAACAATGGCACAAGTAACTTAGGCCCCTAGCTGTAACACTATTCCAATATGTGTTTATTCCAATGTGCTGATGTCAAATTTACGTAACCGCTGACGCATGCAGCCGGCAGTGACCCGCGGTGGTGTTTAAACAGCCCAACCAAATGCTCCTGTTGTTTATTGGAGGTCATTTTTGTTGGCTTTCGAAGTGAATAGCGTTGCCTACCTAGATAGTTTTTGTTTTCAAATCTAACTGGCCGACAAGAGGCGAGGAGAACCCAGAACTGGAGAGGGTTTCAGTGTGGCTGAGCCAACGCCTTCTGGACGCCACAAGGCCGGCGCACTTCGATCTGTGACGTCATGCTACCATGCCCGACTGCTATAGAATATAATGGGGACGCTGCCGAATAAGACGCGGTGATTCTGACGTCACCGCTTTCGTCACGCCGGGCTTGGCAATGCAAAGTTTGATCCAAGTAGAACGACTTCATAAAGCAGAATGCACAGACTTGCTATCTAGGAGGCGTTGGCTGAGCTAGCACAGTGAATGTAGATAGCCGGATGAGTAGGGTGTTGCCGGTGTGTGCGAATGGCGCGCTTTCCTTGGCTATAGCTTGCTGTGGCTGGTCCAAAATCGCAGTGGCGCGCAAGGTGAAGTGAAAAATGCTGTTAAATCAGATCCTTAGAGTAGAATAGTTGGCAGAACGGTGTCGTGTATACATTTCGCCAATGGGATAGCGTCATAAAATAATTTTTATTATAGCAAATAAATAGTTCTCCCCGGCCGCTTAGAGTAGTAATTACCAGAGTGATCGGGAGGCAGCAATCTCAATACCGTTCGGAACAGCCCAGTGTTGGTATGTGGCGCTATCAATTCAGTTTTGTTCCGCATATTAATGCATCTTTAACGCATACTCGTCCCTTTGATGCGGTGAGTTTCGCGGTTTTGTGACGTTTAATAAGAGACAGCCGAAAGGGGGCGCAGCGCTGAAACTTTTGACCAATACGAGAGGCCCAATGGCGAGAAGGCTGTTGTAGAATCGCAAATTATTATACTTTTGTTAGGTGAAGTTAGGCATAACCAGTGTCGTGATGTCGATTCTCGTGACGTTATGTGACAGAATGGCGAATTGGGGGTGGCCCAAAAATGTTTGAACAATCGTGGAATGCTAATTTCAGAAATAGAATAGAAACAATTTGCAACAGCTTTACTATTACTGCATCTAAAGGCGACAAAGTGGATGTCGAACTTCAAATTGTGGTGGTGGCTAATGACACCAAGCTCATTATTGTAATCGTTATTCTGCGTTCTTTATTATCCCTCCTTATGATACGTGTTCCGTGTATTAAACTAGAAAAGAATTTATTGCTGAAAAAAGTGAAACTTTATGTTCTGCGTGCCCTAGCTGTCTTTTGCAATAATAATCCATCCGTCTCGTATGCTTCATTCACTACACATTTATTAGCATTTTGTCGATTTTGTCTATTATCCTTAAAGAGGAATTGAAACACAGTGTTGGACTGCGTAATAACCTAGTTTACGATAACCTAACTATGTTAGCCTTCGAGTAAAATGTAACGTTTAAGGTACGAGCGGGAGCGTCACAAAAAGCTAGCTAACCTAGCCATTTTCGATATTAAAAAAAACTAACAAAAGTCGCAGTGCCGCCCCAGAGGCGAAGCATCGATTGCGATAGCAAATTGGTAGACAGCTATACGAAGTAAGAATGTTAGTTTTATTGCATAAACTTGGAAACATTCATCCGAGCGGGAACGTCACAAAAAAGCCGGCAGATCCCACGCCCGGTGGGAATCGATGTTATGCGAAGCAGTGTGCGGCGAGCCTACCAAATTTACGAAACGACCATGAGAGCACCAAGACGTAGGCGGATCTTTCATGACCTACATGACATGCATGTCATGACATTCATGTCATCAGTCCTCAGGAGTCCCTTTAGCTACACCTAAGAAACCTTAAGGTGACAGCCTTAGTCCTGCTCATGACTATGACTTGGACTATCAACCTTTAACCTTTTCCTTCACTTAGTACCACATCCGAACCGATTCCATTTTTTTTTCAGTGTTAATTTTTTTTCGCTGACTCATTCTCATTTTTATGAGTCATGGTCATGACTATGACTTCTACCACAGTCTTTTAGTGTTTCCTTCACTTAGTGCCCACATCACAGCCCAAGTGGCTTTTGAGTGTTAATCTTCTTTTGCTGAGTGATTGTCATTTTTGCTGAGTCATGCTCATGACTATGACTTCTACCACCATCGTTTAGGGTTTCCTTCACTTAGTACCCACGTCCGAACCAATTTGAGTGGTTTTTGAGTTTATATGTTTTGCTGAGTTATGCTCATGAATATTATTTCTACCACCATTCTTTAGTGTTTCCTTCACTTTGTATCCAGATCAGAACCCATTTCACTGGTTTTTGAGTGTTAATGGCTTTTTCGCTGAGTCATTGTCATTTTTGATGAGTCATGCTCGTGACTGTGCCTTCTACCATCATGCTTTAGTGTTTCCTTCTCTTCGTACCCACGTCCTAACCCATTTCAGTGGTTTTTGAGTGTCAGTTTTTTTGCTGAATCATAATCATTTTTGCTGAGTCACACTCATGACTATGCCTTCTACCACCATCTTTTAGTGTTTCCTTCACTTAGTGCCCACGTCCGAACCCATCCTAGTTACATTCCAAGTTAACGAAACGATATCATGAGAGTTCCAAGACGTACGAGGCTGTTTCATGACCTACATGACACACATGCCATGACATTTATGTCGTGACCTATCATTTATGTTCGCCATGCAGTCTTGTCATTGTATGCCAATTTTGGTACCTACTAAATTTACGAAATGACCATGAGACCACCAAGATGTAGGGGGCTGTTTCATGACCTACATGACACACATGTCATGATAGTCATGTCATGACTTATCATTTATGCTCGTTATACACTCTTGTGATACTAGGTCAATTTTGGTACCTACCAAGTTACCAAAACGACCATGAGAGCACCAAGACCAAGGCGGCTGGATAGATAGATAGATAGATGGATAGATCGATACATAGATAGATAGATACTCTCAAAGTGAAAATGTTCGCGAAGAAATGCTTCACATTTAAAAGCTAGCAAACCTAAAAATTTTCGATATTAAAAAAACTTTAATAAAAGTAGGAGTGTCACCTGAGAGGCGAAGCATCGATTGCCACAGCAAATCAGTAGACAGCTATACGAAGTAATAATGTTAATTTTATTGTATGAACTTGCAAACATTTGCTTACTAACTAAATTGACTAGCACGGTGCCATGCGCGCACAGGTAAACATGAACTCATCTCTCTCGATGACCATGGGAGCTCGCTGTCAAAACGCGGCAATCAGAAAGCGTGGCCGCAGCAGCGAGCGAATTGACCTTCGTGCTGTCTCTCGCTTCAACGCATACGAAACGTCGAAAGCGCAGCGCGCACGAAGCTACCGGCACTGGGTGTACTTTGTCCACAACGCAGATTGCTTTGAAAATGAGGCCCGTGCGGACGCGCTCTTTGTCCACGTCGCAAAATCGCTCTCAAGATACGGCGGCTGGACGGCCACGCCGTAAGTAGCAGCCGCCGGTGTAGAACGCGCTCCTCCCCCCCCCCCCCCCCCCCCCTCTATCCTCGCCTCTCTCAAGTGCCACGCGCACTCGCATGCGACAGAAGAGGGCGCGCTTCCGCCCAGCCTTTCTCCCTTGCGCGCGCCAGATTGAACCGCTATCGTCGGCTGACCCTCGCAAGCTTTCACTTGCACGTACAGCGATCAAAATGCTCGATCAAAATGGGCTTATTATCAAGGTTGTCGCTGGCCAGCAGCTCCTGCCACCACTCCACAGTCGCTTGGCCTAGAGGGGGCAGTCCAGGGATCGCCCGGCATGTCCAGATGGTGTGTAAAAGCGTTGGCTTCTCAGAGCACCATGGGCAACGCACAGGGTATGTCATTAGGTGAATTTCATTATGAATATGTAAGTTGGGGTATGAGCCAGTCTGGTTTAAGCGCCAGCTGACAGCCTCCTCCTTTATTAGTTTTTTTTATGGGGAGGGGAGTAGATCCGCCTTAGTCCCTTATAGCAATTAAGGATGGCTGCATAGTCGCACGGTACCGGGGTAGGCTCCTCCGGGGCAGGATCACGGAATGCTCTGTTTGTTGTGTATACTCGAGCCACGCTGTCTGCCCCCCGGTTCCCTTCCAGTCCCACGTGACCCGGCGTCCATATTGTGCTATGCTGTATGGGGAATTTATTGTCTCTAGGAGTCGGTAGGATCTGGTGTGCCAAGGAGAATACTCATTTTTGGCCGTCCGACTTTCCCATGCAGGAAATTTCGGCAGGTGGTGGGATCAAACCCATGCTGCGGCGGTCGCATTTCGATGGAGGCCAAATGCAAAAGCGGCCGTGTCCCCTGCATTTGGAGCATGTTCAAGGTCCCCTGGTGGTCAAAATTAATCCGGCGTCCCCCTCTACGGTGTGCCTCATAATCAAAATCGTGGTTTTGGCAAGTAAAGCCCCAGATTTAAATTCAATAAGTTATCTTCTGTGAATACGAGACCTGATTTGGTTTTGATGATGAAGATAGCTTGATTAGCATGCTTTACGAAACGTGGCACCAATAATAAGGGCGCCTTCCCACTCCATGGGAAGCGAGCCCACCGATTGCCTAACGCTCTCACAGCATGTATACAAAGTTGTCAAAATGGCATTCTTTCACGTGTGCCTCGTTTTCTTCCCAGCGGACTGCGACAGGTGCAGTGATGTCTTGTCGCGGTGGCACTAGAGGAGTGCCAGTTTTTTTAAATGTATTTATCGGCTCCAAAAGATATCTTTGAATCTAAGGTGACCCTGGAGGTTCGCAGCTCACCAAAAAAAAAAAAAAACTGTCGGGTTAGATTCAAATAAATACGGTATCTCCCCTTGATGTTTTCTTTTTTCAATAAAACCTCTAATTTTACATATTACATGACCATACCTGCAACAACTCCGGTTCCAGCTTCTTTTTTCCACCAACCTTTTGTTTTTCTTGACTGATGACCGGTTAATGGTTACACCCGCTTTGAATCCAAGCCCTTCTACAAAGCGAACGTTTCTTATGGCCTTGCTGGGTAAATATCTTGACATTACATTGCGATGTGCAGAATTATTTCGGGAAGTTTGCTGCAGCATACACATTGCTCATCTTATTTCCTCGGGTATGTGTTTTTCATGAGGCAACCTGCTTGAGCATGAAATAGCAGGGTAATGTCCCTTGTGTTGTAGTTCAGATTTTCCCTCCCTATTGCTTTCTTGCCGTACTTGTAAAGCTACACGGTCTTTTTTGTTACCATCTTTTGCATCCGATTTACCGTCTCTGTTTCTCTTACTTTCTTTTTGATCACTCCTGGTTGTCGATTTGCACTGTCAATCATGCTGCACTTGGTTGTCAACTGTCCTAACCTCGTCCTTCCTTCCGTGTCCGTGCTTTTACCGTACAGATACAGTACTTCCTTGCCACCTTTTTTAGCCGCTTCTTCCATTCCCGTGTCCGTGCTTTTAAAGCACAGATAATTGAGCACATTATCTGTCTACTTCTTGTAATAGCAATGCTATCGCAATTTATAAATTTGTTGTAACCTACTCGTTGTATCATTCTGAATAATGACAACACTGTATTTTTCTGATGAGACACCTGTTTTGTGTATTTACAGGGATGCCATTGCCGCCGCCCCGGTGAATGAGATGGGGGGGGGAGGGGTGGGAGGCATAGTACTTCTCAAGCGAGCACTTCTGCTGGCTTTTCCCGCCCCGCTCCTAGCACCTTGGAACGATACTGAATGAAGAATTGAATAGAACTAAAATTACGGCAGCCGTTTTTCATCCGGGATGTGCTTGCGTAGTCCGGCCACTGTAAGCTTCGCTGTAGCAGGTAGACTCGAATGAACAGTGCAGAGGTTCTTTAAAAATTGTCCTGCTTTACTTGCGTTAAAAAACTTGATCCTAGTTAACCATGGACGTCACGCAGAAAAAAACAATTCTGAAAGATAGGTGAGGTGTTGTTGCTCGATGGAAGCTGCAAAAGAAAAAAAAAGAAACGTTTACCGCTAAACATCTCATTTCTCCCGAGCCTGAAGGCAGAAATGTTAGCTACTGGCTAGTATAGCAACAAGACCGGCTTTACAGCTTTTATTTCATTGTTGCTTGTGTACTTGGTGAATTTTTATGCAATAAAGAAAGCATACACAAGGTGACACTTTCTCTGTGGCATAATTTAAGATAGTTACCCACAATAGGAGGCGCATGAAAGCAGATTTATGTAGAATGAGGTCAATAACAAATTCAATTCATTTCAATCGCTTAAATTTGGTGTAAATATTGGACCACGATATAAATAAGTATTGTTACTGCTTGCCGATGTACTAAAATCATGCTAAATTTCTTATTGCATAGAACATTAAACCTGTCACCTGCTTATAGTTTGATAGGCACGTTTAGCTGCGTTAGACACAAGGGTTGTTATGTTGGTTGTTCCTCGAATAACAGCAGAACTCGCTGTGGAGTATCAGCCAAGAAATGAGTAGGAAGCGTTTCCTTTCTTGTTATTTCTTTATAGAAGGTTGTAAGTGATAAAAATCGTATAAAATAAAACAATATAGAAATGAACAAGAAGCCTGCTAGCATACATTACAAATGGGAAAAGTGCAAATAACGGAGGACTTGAAGTTACACTTATGCGCGATGTAAAATAATCATAAAAAACTTTGATCGCATGCACAGAAGAAGCGGTATTCTATTAATATTGTAATATATGCATGGGATGCGCCGCACGCTTGCCACAGGCACACCAATCTTAACATTATTGGACCAACTACACAAAGAAAACACGAACGGAAGACGCAGATGTTTTCACATTGCCTGCCGGTCGAGAACTCCCTACAAACTGTTACTGGCCGGGCAATTTGCATCCAGTCTTCGCCTCCTTTAGGTAAATATATGTAAAGATGCGCAAGAGTTGCACTGGAGTAAAAACAAAAAAAGAAAGAAAAAAGAACTTTTACCAATGTGTTGAGAGCCGACACAGCTGTGAAAGTGCGATTGAAGTTTTGCTACAATCCAAATTTCAAAAAGAAAGACGTACAAGAACGGCAGTTCTGGATACGAAAAACGAGCGCATATCACCCCACTAAGACAGAAAACGAACGCCTTTTGGAAGTTTTGAAATCGGCTTTGGCCTGCTCCTCTGCTACAATAACAATTCCTGAGCAAGAATGTAGGTATAATAAAGTACATATACAGTCTTCAAAGCTAAGGTAACGGTAATTTTAGTATAATAGCGCTACGTTAGCTACGAAAAATTTGCTTGTAGAGGTGGTTTATGCGTTTCGGCGGACGTAATTTTCACGAGGAATTAATTAGAGTGAACAACGATATAATTAAGAAACCTCCTTAATTTTTTCCCGATATGATCCACGTTCATGACTAATGATTATATTTGAAACGTTAAGACACTCGTATTTCAAGACAAATTCACTTTGTTTGATTTTCCGGTAGAGTGTTTTTTCCGAGATATTCGCCACAGATATCTGAGATATCTGACTCACAGAACTAATTCTCATTCATGGGCATAAACATCGGCAAAACATCACGCCCTCATTGTGCCGTAGCATACTACGTGTGGCACATTGTTTGCAAGCGGATCGAATCTGATAGCAGCAACGCTTTTTCAATGCTCTTGCTTTCTGGAAAAAAGCAACGATGAACTTTTTCTCTTTCTCTGACGTTTACGTTCTGTCGCGGCGTCAGGTCGTGTCAAGATGCACGACCGCGCATGCGAAATTAGCTGAACGACTGTGAAATGAGGAACATCCCGGAACAAAAGCGCTCCAGGATAATTAAGCGAGGTTAAGTGTTTTGCACGTACGGCTCCCTTCACGATTCAAATATAAACACACGCCACAATTGTTGTCAGAAAGGGTTATTTAAATTGTTAGTAGTTATGCATTTGAGGAATGTTTTGCGAAAATTGTGTCTGCCAGAGCGCATAAACAATCCGTGCAAGCAGATTTTGCGTATCTAGCATAGCATAGACATAGAGACAGCAACCGTTCCTGGGCCGGCTGTTCTATTACCTTCCTCGTCGTCTCCTCTTGTAGCGCCCGCCTTGCAACGCCCGTGGCCAAGTTCATTTCGTCGTTACAGTATATATATATATATATATATATATATATATATTTATATGTGTGTGTGTGTGTGCGTGTGTGTGTGTGTGTGTGTGTGTGTGTGTGTGTGTGTGTGTGTGTGTGTGTGTGTGTGTGTGTGTGTGTGGTGTGTGTGTGTGTGTGTGTGTGTGTGTCTGTGTGTGTGTGTGTGTGTGTGTGTTCGTCAGTTCAGGCAGGCTGTATTTAAGTAAGCCCCGAAAGAGTTCCGTGTGCAATTCCATCATTGCATGCTCTAACATCCCCCTAATATTTTCCACCCAGAAACGTGAACCGCTGGAATTCGCTGCTTAACGCTCTTTTATGTAAGTCACGGGAGGGCTCGATGAAAGGTCTCTATCAATCATTATTTGATTATACCGAGAAATCTGCGACTCCTTATCTAGTTTATTATATCTCCGCTGATAGAGGAAGCGTATGGTGCCATTGGTTACGAAGATACACCGTTGTCAGAAAATCTGGGTAGAACGAATAATTTAGTGCTCACCTTGAAGTAACGTTTTGTGAGTCATGCTAATGTTTTCTACACCCTCCACTGGTACTACAGCGGCAACAGCGCAATGTATGCTCAAGTATCCTATAAATCAAGCTACCGTTGTAAAAAACGTCGATAAATCAATTATTCTAATCTGCGGGTATATTATGCGCCTACGAGGCCTTCCTATAACACGTTTATCATGCCCGCCAAAGCGTACAAGCACAGAACCTTGGCGCGCTGCTGTCGCTTAAGTGATGCTTTACGTCACAAGTTCTCTCAAGGTCAGCGGTATAGGAGGAACTACTCCAGATCATTATCATCATCATCATCAGCCTATATTTATGTCCACTGCAGAACGAAGGCCTCTCCCTGCGATCTCCAATTACCCCTGTCTTGCGCTAGCGTATTCCAACTTGCGCCTGCGAATTTCCTAACCTCATCATCCCACCTGACTTTCTGCCGTCCTCGACTGCGCTTCCCTTCTCTTGGTATCCATTCTGTAACCCTAATGGTCCACCGGTTATCCATCCTACGCATTACATGGCCTGCCCAGCTCCATTTCTTCCGCTTAATGTCAACTAGAATATCGTCTATCCCCGTTTGTTCTCTGATCCACACCGCTCTCTTCCTATCTCTTAACGTTACTCCTAAGATTTTTCATTCCATCGCTCTTTGTGCGGTCCTTAACTTGTTCTCGAGCTTCTTTGTTAACCTCCAAGTTTCTGCCCCGTATGTTAGCACCGGCAGAATGCAATGATTGTACACTTTTCTTTTCAACGACAGTGGTAAGCTACCAGTCAGGATTTGGCAATGCCTGCCGTATGCACTCCAACCCAATTTTATTCTTCTGTAAAATTCTTTCTCATGATCAGGGTCCCCTGTGAGTAATTGACCTAGATAAACATATTCCTTTACAGACTCTAGAGGCTGAATGGCGATCCTGAATTCTTGTTCCCTTGCCAGGCTATTGAACATTATCTTTGTCTTCTGCATATTCATCTTCAACCCAATTGCACTTTCTCGATGAAGGTCCTCAATCATTTGTTGTAATTCCTCTCCATTGTTGCTCAATAGGACAATGTCATCTGCAAACCGAAGGTTGCTGAGATATTCGCCATCGATCCTCACTCCTAATCCTTCCCAGTCTAAGAGCTTGAATACTTCTTCTAAGCATGCAGTGAATAGCATTGGAGAGATTGTGTCTCCTTGCCTGACCCCTTTCTTGAAAGGTATCTTTCTACTTTTCTTGTGGAGAACCAAGGTAGCTGTGGAATCCTTGTAGATATTTGCCAAGATATTCACGTATGCCTCCTCCACTCCTTGATTACGCAATGCCTCTAGGACTGCTGATATCTCTACTGAATCGAATGCCTTTTCATAATCTATGAAAGCCATATAGAGAGGTTGATTGTACTCCGCAGATTTCTCGATTACCTGATTGATGGCATGGATATGGTCCATCGTAGAATATCCCTTCCTGAAGCCAGCCTGTTCTCTTGGTTGACTGAAGTCAAGTGTTGTCCTGATTCTATTGGAAATTATCCTGGTGAATATTTTATACAATACTGAAAGCAAGCTAATGGGTCTGTAATTCTTCAATTCTTTAACGTCTCCCTTCTTATGGATAAGTATAATGTTGGCGTTCTTCCAGCTATCTGCTACACTTGAAGTTGTGAGGCATCGCGTATAAAGGGCCGCAAGCTTTTCAAGCATGATATCTCCTCCATCTTTGATTAAATTTACTGTTATTCCATCTTCTCCAGGCGCTTTTCCCCTGGTCATGTCTTTCAAGGCCCTTCTAACTTCATCGCTAGTTATAGAAGGAGCTTCTGTATCCGGTTCATCACTATTTCGAATGGAAGTAGCTTGGCTGTTTTGGCTACTGTACAGGTCAGTATAGAATTCTTCTGCTGCTTTTACTATGTCATCGAAATTGCTGATGATATTACCATGCTTATCTTTCAGTGCATACATCTTGCCTTGTCCTATGCCTAGTTTTCTTCTTACTGATTTCATGCTGCGTCCATATTTTACGACTTCCTCAATTTTTCCCACGTTATAATTTCGAATATCCCTTACTTTCTTCTTGTTGATCAGTTTTGACAGTTCAGCGAATTCTATCTGATCTCTTGAGTTGGACACTTTCACGTTTTGTCGTTTCTTTATTAGGTCCTTTGTTTCTTGGGAGAGCTTCCCTACAGGTTGCTTTGGTGCCTTACCTCCCACTTCAATTGCTGCTTCTGAGATCAGCCTAGTTACGGTTTCATTCATTAGCTCTATGTTATCTTCATCTTCCTGCTCTAAAGCTGCTTATTTGTTTGCGAGCACCAGCCTGAATTGGTCTGCTTTTACCCTTACTGCCTCTAGGTTGGCCGGTTTCCTCTTGACTAATTTCACTCTCTCTCTCTCTTCAAATTGATGGAAATCCTAGACCTCACTAACGTATGGTCACTGCACTTAACCTTACCTAACACTTTTACATCCTGCACTATGCTTGGATCGGCAGAGAGTATGAAATCTATTTCATTCCTTGTTTCTCCATTAGGGCTTTTCCAGGTCCACTTCCTGTTGCTGCGCTTCCTGAAGAAGCTATTCATTATTCGGAGCCTATTCCTTTCCGCGAATTCTACTAACATCTCTCCTCTTGCATTCCTAGAATCGATGTCGTAGTTGCCAATGGCTTGCTCACCAACCTGCTTTTTCCCCACTTTTGCATTGAAGTCGCCCATGACTAAAGTATACTGAGTTTGCACCTTTCTCATTGCTAGTTCAACATCTTCATAAAACTGTTCTATTTCTTCATCATCGTGACTAGAGGTTGGGGCATAGGCTTGTACTACCTTCATTTTGTACCTCCTATTCAGCTTTATTACGACGACTGCTACCCTTTAATTAATGCTGTAGAATTCATCAATGTTGCACGCTACGTTGTTATGCACTAGAAATCCTACCCCGGATTCTTTCTTATCTGGAAGACCTCTGTAGCATAGGACGTGGCCGTTAGTCAGTACAGTGTAAGCCTCACCAGTTCTTCTAACCTCACTAAGGCCAATAATATCCCAGGAAATGCCTGATAATTCTTCAAATAGTCCTGCTAAGCTAGCCTCACTCGAGAGGGTGCGCGTGTTGAACGTTGCCAGGTTCAGTTTCCATTGGCAGCCTGCCTTGACCCAGAGATTCTTAGTACCCTCTGCCGCGTAGCAGGTCTGACCGCCGCCTTGGTCAGGTGCTCCGCAGCCACTGGGAACTGAGGGCCATGGGTTAATTGTCGGAGTCATGAAGGAGGTAGTGGCCGAATACTGCACCAGGGAGGCCAATTCCTGTTCTGGTGAGCCTACTCCAGATACCGGATACCAGATATCAGGCCTCCATATTTCCTGTACATTTGTACTCATTAAGCACTCTATTTTTTTTGTCTTCTCAAAAACCTAAGAAGTCTTTTCAGTCAACCGCTCATAAACGCAGCCATTGTCTAATGCGTCTAGCATACAAATAACAAAAGAAGATATCAAGCTGCTACTGTCTGAATATCATTTTTTTATTCTCTCGTTGGAGCTCAGTGTGAAATCACGGATATAGTTGATGCAATCTCGCTTCCGGTCTGTTGGCGGAGTGTCCGAAGTGGCTTTTTTGCTGCAGTCTGCGCATGCAGAAAGGTGAAACACCATTAATCCTAAACAGGCAAGAACGCCGCTCATTTTACAAATGATTAAAATCGCCAGTTCGAACTTCTTATTCTTTTCTCCCTACGTGTTCGTCCGTGCTGTGCCACATACACACGCTAGGGCCTTCA
>NC_051155.1:52147841-52196110 GCF_013339745.2 Dermacentor silvarum
TCCGTCGTCATCATGATGCCGACATAGAATGGCGATTATGCCGCCGTTGTCATGACGTAGCATTGTGTGCCGATCGAGGAGACTGCGTATGCCGCATATAGCGAAAAAATAGAAATCCCAGAAAGGCCACTACAGATTTTAAATTAAGGTGTCTACAGCAATATGATGTTTCACGACATTGCTTGAAAGCTGATCGCATTAACGTTGACAGTCATCGCAAAATATATTGTTCCGGAGTTTCTTTAACACGAAAGCGTTTTATGTCGGCTTTCACGAATGACTTCCTGCAACGAATGTAACGGATGTGACGTGCCGCCATCCAGGTGCGGTGAAGCGAATTAGTGCACCATGACAATAACGTTCGTTCTGTTCTATCCTTTCCTTCTGCCTCCCCCTTCTTGTTCCCCAGACGCCTAATAATTCATCTCGTTTTCATCTCTTTCCACCACCTCACGTTACCTTTGCATGTTTCTTGTCATCTACACTGCTTAAGGCAACCATGGCGGGGTTTCCCCATGCTAGCTGGCTCAAGCTGGATGCTTCATTTACATTATTCACCTCGTCCCCTTGCCGTTCTTCGTTCTTTTGTGGTTCTTTTCTTCATTCTAGCCTCAGTTATTTTACTGCATTTACTTACTTTGTATTTCTGTCACTTTCTTTTCTATGCCAAAGCATTTTCTGCAGCATTACAACTACAGTTACATCGGACTGGCCACCTCCTGCTCTGCTCACATCTCTGCACGGGTAGCGTTGTACCTGCAAAATGGCCGCCCGCGGATCATTGCGCATCCCTTCCGAAAAAATATAGACCACCTACTACTCATGTAGCAAGTCGGGAGACTACGCTCTGGCTTTTTCTCTTTCCTGTGATACATCATACAGCTTTATGCGGCTGTCACCTGTCCGGCTAGCCTCCGATTTTTTTAATCATTAAATGGTTTTCCTCTAACTTTTCTTGCTTGCCTGCGCGACCCCTTTTTCTTTGTTTTTATTGATTTTATGCCTGCTTTACCTATTTTATGGAGCAGGCTTTCCCCTTTTATTTTTTTCCCTCTCTTTGCGGGCACAAAAGTGACACTAACGAGCGCCCACACAGAGCGCTTCGGTAGTCAAAGCGCAGTGGAGACTCCAACGCGGTGTAGCCACAGAATAATGAACCCAGTGTAAGCGGCTTCGTGCCTTTGTAAACTAGTCATTTCCAACGATGTACTGTGTAATAAATAATAACATAAACGTTATTAATACTATCCGAAGGTAAGATTCGAACCCAGGACCTTAGAACAGAAGCCCGACATTTAAATCATTACGCCGCGGACGCATGCGAAGACACGCGGAATAGAACTCCCTTATCAATTTCTCGCGAGCAAGTCAGCACGTTGAGACACGTACCTGGCGCATTTCAACGCCGCGCGCGAAGCACATACGCAACACGGTCGCCGTGCCGCAGATTGTGCGCCTTTCGCTGCAGTGTACCGTGAGTTCATGAAGCAAACAGGCAACAGCTTCTATGAAGACACGTTTCACTTTCGTGTTCTACCAATTCCTATGAAAGAGGGATCAACCAAATTTCTTTTATTGTCAATCCTTCTGTTTTCAGCGAATAAACGGAGAAGTTCTTGGCGGCCAGCAGGTCTAGCCTTGCTAGATATACCGACAATTTTTTCGTCGAAGCGCCTCCGTATACGAAAGCTTGTCCCTGTTCTGAAGCACAGCTCGGGACGAGCTAACAAGTCAATGCGCACAGCGAGATGGAACGGGACACAAGCCCGCTGCCTATGAAACATCCAAAGCACCATGCCGCACCGGGCCGCCCACTCCCCAACACAACGGCCTGAGACGAATCTGTCAATTGGTCCCACTCATTGGCTATGTCTTCATCTCCTAAAAACTACAGCAGACCAAACCACGGTTACTTGACTTTATTAAGCTGAATTCCACAGTGCATCGAATGCCTTAAAGCTTGAACTTTCAGTGTCGGAGTTGTGTGATGCAAATACCGCAGTTGTACATAATAGTTTTGTGCATTGTTTGGCCTCTGCCGGCGATGCTAGTACGAAAGCAGGTCCAGTCAACATTTAAATCCTCTCAAGGGCGAGGTAGCTATGCTGCTCCTCTGCAATGGCACAGCGTCACAAGTTCTGCGAACAGTCCTTGGTCAGTCGATGATGCACACGTATACGAGCAAAAACTAGCGCTCCTATTTCAAAGAGCCCATAAATCAGAAGTATACGAGTACCAACGTGCTGACCAGTTCAATAATTTCTGCAAGTGTTGGACTAAAGAGCAAATTCTCGCATACAAATTCCGTACAAAACAAACTAAGCATTGTGGCATATAGCGCAAAAGTTCAAATAACGGGCTAGTGGAAGTCACACGCTTCTGCAAATGACCACGCGATAAAAAAACAGCATAAGATAACTAGTAAAGTTATTGCAATTATAACTGCAAGTACACAAATGGCAGCCAATCCATGGCTTCTCTCATCAATCACTCCATAAAAGCTGAGAAGTAGGGCCGGAGTTTGTGGCACTCTTCTCTACGCAGGTCCGGTGCCCATGTCGCCGTAGGGTGCGTTAGCGACATTATGTCCATATCAATGCCTCCTTCCTTCGTTGAGCCCATTGGCGGAGCGAGCCATCTGCATTCAAAGAAAACTAAATTGAGACGAGGGTACTAACAAATTTTATTTCATTCAATCATATCCAATTTTGATGTTACGTACACGAAATATGCAGAAAACATTCTCAAACACACCCTTTGGGATTTGGGATGTATCAGCGACCTGTGAGAGACAGGCGATTGCGAACATGTACAGCTTTTATCAAAAGTATACAGCCTACTCTGCGACTTCCCCATTTACGTTTATGCCGTTAGAATGTGTGGTAATAGTCTCGTAGTGCTAGCGCTCCAGACCTCATAGATAGCGGGTACGAGAGCTATATTTAATCCTCATAGTGTTGCAACCTAGCGTAAAAAAATCTCCCGTAAACAGCCTGTATTTCGCATGGCGGTCCCAGGCAACGTAGATCATAAACTTTTGGCAAACAAAGTACGTCGAGAATCCGTTTCTTCGATGCTGCATTGGCTTTTTTGGTTATGAAGTAAATAATCGACTGTATACTCACTGTTCCTGTGATGCAAGACGTCTGTCTGGGCCAGTATTGTTCCAATCTGTCTAATGTGGTAACTAAAGGAAAATCGCACTCGGAGCAATCAGATCTAAGGCGGTGTTTTCCGATGGAGCGACTGAAGCGATCGCCTCACTCTACCGGGAGGCTCAAATGAGTGCATAATAAAGAACCCCAGGTGGTCAGAATTATATTGGAGCCTTCCACTACGGCGTGCCTCATAATCATAACTGGTTTTAGCACGTAAAACCCCAGAAAAAAAGAAGAACAAGTGAGAATGAGTTCACTGTGGATTCACGCACTACTGCAGCTGTCTTCGTTAAGTTCCGAATTGTTTCCTGCTGGGATCTAGCACTTTCTGTTTATATAATTCTGTCTTGTGTTATTTCGTGCATTTGTGACAGAAGCTTCTTAAAACTGTCCTAAGTAAAATAAGAATTGCAGCGCAGATCATCTCTTGCACAGTAGTCACTAAAGCTTTCAGCGCATAATTTCATCTTCCAGGTCACTAGGCAACATTGGGCGATCCACGCAGCAGAAAGCTTTGAATTTCTCTAAATCTACGGTTATCGCTATTTATATTTTTTATCGATATTGACATTTTATCGAAGATTTAGAAATAGCACGTTACGCTCTAGAAGGATGCGACTAAAGGTATACGCTCGCACAGCCTCGCAAAACATTTGCATTCTGAATTCAATTGCGCAATTACACCAATTACTAATTCCACACGTCCCAAAAGTAGAGACGAATTTCTAACGAGGAAATTGCAAATGGCTTTAGGAAACGTTCAATTCGTATTTAAATTCCAACCTGTTTCGCAATCACTTTTTTTTTCGCATCAGGAAATAAAGGACATATAAATACGACAAAAGAAAAAAAAACACGTGAGCAGCCCTTCAACCGGGATAGCATTGTCTTTAACGCGTCATGCATGAGCGAACAGCGCTTTTATATTGAAGCGCGCCCCTAACGCATTCAACTCTCTCTGGAAAAAGCCGAAAGCTGTTTTCGGCGTTTTGCATTCCGCGGGTAAATGGAGTATAGTACACGGCGACATCCGTCTAATTTTTCTCTCCTCTCCCTTTATGAGGTACGCCAACTTTTACATTCACCGCGCGAGACAACCTACTTTATTCCAAACTACCCTCTCCTGCTGCAATAATGCGATTCGCCCTGCCTAGACCATTGCCGCACATTGCATGGGTGTGATGTGCTAGAAGTGCGTTTAGATACGCCACTCGTCATCATTCATGTATACGCCACTACTGTCTGTTACGACGATTGGGAAATTAACAGCAACACACGCAAAGAGCCCCGCCCCTGGCGCCCCCCCCCCCCCCCGTCCCCATCCCGTCCACTCACCCAGTCTTGAAGAAATGCGCCCAACGCCCGATCACACGTTGGCTCAGCGCCTGCTCCTCCTAGAGACGACGTGTCCAGCACCAGAGGGGACCCGAAAAGCAGCCGTGCGGCGTAGTCCCTAGGCGGTTGGATGCACGGTCCGCTTACGTTCTTGCAATGCAGCACGTAGCCATGCACGGTGTTGCCCGAGGCGCGCAGGCGTTCAGCGTAGAAGCGCACCGGACACACGGCCAGCAGGTCGGACAACAGCTGCTCGACCCAGTTGGTGTTCGCATCGCCCTGTTCATACACCGCAGCGCGGAGCATGCACCGCAAAGCACACATTCATTATAGTTTCTGCGCATAAGGCATAGAACATTTAGCGTCACATTTAGCGCCACTATTATACTGTCCCTGTTAACAACACAAACGTGCAGTACACGAAAACCAATACAGATATTGGAGGAGTAGATATTTGGATGGTTCCATACATTTGGTGAGCTTAATGTGCCTGTCTGACAGGTATGTAGGTAACGCAAAAAAGTGTTTGGATAAAATAAATAGCTCTTTGAATCTTCGCCCTCCAGGGGACTTAATTACCATATTGAGTTTAGCGGCTCGATCGGTGCAGACAGTACACGGGCTTTACGGGCCCCCAGCTGTTTCCTTCGATCAGACTCGGTTGCAGATGTTAGCACGCTATGTAGCTTCGTGTCAGCGTCAAACGCCACTGTTACTTCACGTTTGGGTGCTCATTAATTTTAAACCATGGCTTGTGACCGCTCAGCTTTTTCATCATAAGCTTGCGCGATAATTTAGACCCAGTTCATTTTTTTAAGAAGCCACGTGCATGCTTGTAGAATGCGTTTTAATTCCTCATTTGCTCCGCGTAGCATTTTGAGCAGATATTATTTTCAGGAAATGACCACGCCTGTATAACCATGAGGCTCACGGGCGCTACAGTACCACAACAACGAAGCGTCGTATGAGTCATTATTTCAGTGGTTCAGTAAACACGGTAGTACCGATCTCGTAAGCTACTGAATCGGTCAGCTGCAGCCTTTGGGTCCCAATTCGCACACGCTTTTGCTCGTAAGTGCTCTTTGCCATTGAAGGCCATTTATAAATACATATCCTGTGTCAAGATTCAGATTGGATGAAATTTTCTATATAAGCCATTGTAACGTAAGAACGTTTTGTGAGTATGGACGTTTGTTCGTATACATTGGGTATCAGCTAACATCAACGAGTTGGAAGCAATCGCTGTTCAAAAGTCAATTTTCTCCATAACATACAAAATATTATGCTCGGCTGGAGTGAAACGATACCCGCCGAGGTGCTGGGTCCTCACCATGTTCCGTGTACTGGGTCTTCAAGTGGTCGAAATTTCCGGCGTCCCCCACTATGAGGTGACCCATGATTACATCGCGGTTCTGTCACTTTAACCCCATAAGTTATTTAAAATATTTAGGTAACACAATACGGACTAGCTTTCCGAACCAATATTATACTGCTGAGGCCTTCTTTGATCAGGATTCTCGTTAACTCTCGCTTTCGTGCAAACTTTCATGGGTGCTAAACCGTGCTGGAAAAACGGTGTGCTCCAAATTTGTCTAATTTTCATAGACGTAAGAATACTGGCTAAAGAGCCGCCTATAGTAAAGACAGCTTGAAAAAAGCCGGCAGATCCCATGCCCTGTGGGAATCGATGTTATGCGTAGCAGAGGGCGGATAGCCTACCAAGTTAACCAAACGACCATGAGAGTACGAAGACGTAGGCGGCTCTTATATGGCCTACACGACACGCATGACATGACATTCATGTCATGAGTCCTCAGGAGTTAATATTTTTCGCTAAGTCATTGTCATTTTGCTGAGGCATGCTCATCACTATGACTTCTACCAGCCTCCTGTAGTGTTTCCTGTACTTAGTACCTACGTCCGAACCCATTTCAGTGGCTTTTGAGTGTTAATATTTTTTCGCTGAGTAATTGTCATTTTTGCTGAGTCATTCTCATCACTATGATTTCTACCATCGTCCTTTAGTGTTCCCTTCACTTAGTGCCCACGTCCGAACCCGTTCCAGTGGTTTTTGAGTGTAAATATTTTTCGCTGAGTTATTGTCCTTTTGCTGAGGCATGCTCATGACTATGACGTCTACCAGCCTCCTTCCTGTAGTGTTTCCTTTACTTAGTACCTACGTCCGAACCCATTTCAGTGGCTTTTGAGTGTTAATATTTATTCGCTGAGTCATTGTCATTTTTGCTGGGTCATGCGCATGGCTATGATTTCTACCATCGTCCTTTAGTGTTCCCTTCACTTAGTGCCCACGTCCGAACCCATTCCAGTGGTTTTTTAGTATTAATGTTTTTTCACTGAGTCTTTGTCATTTTACTGAGTCATGCTCATGACTATGACTTATACCAGCATCCTGTAGTGTTTCCTTGACTTAGTACCCACGTCCGAACCCATTTCAGTGGTTTTTGAGTGCTATACTTTTTTCGCTGAGTCATTGTCGTTTTGCTGAGGCATGCTCATGACTATTACTTCTACCAGCCTCCTGTAGTGTTTCCTTTACTTAGTACCTACGTCCGAACCCATTTCAGTGGCTTTTGAGTGTTAATATTTATTTGCTGAGTCATTATCATTTTTGCTGAGTCATACTCATCTACCATCGTCCATCGTCTACCATCGTCCTTTAGTCTTCCTTTCACTTAGTGCCCACGTCCGAACCCGTTCCAGTGGTTTTTGAGTGTTAATATTTTTCACTGAGTCATTGTCATTTTACTGAGTCATGCTCATGACTATGACTTCTACCAGCCTCCTTCCTGTAGTGTTTCCTTTACTTAGTACCTACGTCCGAACCCATTTCAGTGGCTTTTGAGTGTTAATACTTATTTGCTGAGTCATTGTCATTTTTGCTGGGTCATGCGCATGACTATGACTTCTACCAGCCTCCTTCCTGTAGTGTTTCCTTTACTTAGTACCTACGTCCGAACCCATTTCAGTGGCTTTTGAGTGTTAATACTTATTCGCTGAGTCATTGTCATTTTTGCTGGGTCGTGCGCATGACTATGATTTCTACCATCGTCCGTTAGTGTTCCCTGCACTTAGTGCCCACGTCCAAACCCATTCCAGTGGTTTTTGAGTGTCAAATCTTTTTTCACTGAGTCATTGTCATTTTACTGAGTCATGCTCATGACTATGACTTCTACCAGCATCCTGTAGTGTTTCCTTGACTTAGTACCCACGTCCGAACCCATTTCAGTGGCTTTTGAGTGTTAATAATTATTCGCTGAGTAATTGTCATTTTTGCTGGGTCATGCGCATGGCTATGATTTCTACCATCGTCCTTTAGTGTTCCCTTCACTTAGTGCCCACGTCCGAACCCATTCCAGTGGTTTTTTAGTATTAATGTTTTTTCACTGAGTCATTGTCATTTTACTGAGTCATGCTCATGACTATGACTTATACCAGCATCCTGTAGTGTTTCCTTGACTTAGTACCCACGTCCGAACCCATTTCAGTGGTTTTTGAGTGCTATACTTTTTTCGCTGAGTCATTGTCGATTTGCTGAGGCATGCTCATGACTATTACTTCTACCAGCCTCCTGTAGTGTTTCCTTTACTTAGTACCTACGTCCGAACCCATTTCAGTGGCTTTTGAGTGTTAATATTTATTTGCTGAGTCATTATCATTTTTGCTGAGTCATACTCATCTACCATGGTCCATCGTCTACCATCGTCCTTTAGTCTTCCCTTCACTTAGTGCCCACGTCCGAACCCGCTCCAGTAGTTTTTGAGTGTTAATATTTTTCACTGAGTCATTGTCATTTTACTGAGTCATGCTCATGACTATGACTTCTACCAGCCTCCTTCCTGTAGTGTTTCCTTTACTTAGTACCTACGTCCGAACCCATTTCAGTGGCTTTTGAGTGTTAATACTTATTTGCTGAGTCATTGTCATTTTTGCTGGGTCATGCGCATGACTATGACTTCTACCAGCCTCCTTCCTGTAGTGTTTCCTTTACTTAGTACCTACGTCCGAACCCATTTCAGTGGCTTTTGAGTGTTAATACTTATTCGCTGAGTCATTGTCATTTTTGCTGGGTCATGCGCATGACTATGATTTCTACCATCGTCCGTTAGTGTTCCCTGCACTTAGTGCCCACGTCCAAACCCATTCCAGTGGTTTTTGAGTGTTAATCTTTTTTCACTGAGTCATTGTCATTTTACTGAGTCATGCTCATGACTATGACTTCTACCAGCATCCTGTAGTGTTTTCTTGACTTAGTACCCACGTCCGAACCCATTTCAGTGGTTTTTGAGTGTTATTTTTTTTTTCGCTGAGTCATTGTCATTTATGCTGAGTCATGCTGATGACGACGATTTCTAGCAGCATCCTTGTGTTTTTTCTTCACTTAGTGCCCACGTCCCAACCGAATCCAGTGGTTTTTGAGTGTTAATCTTTTTTTCCTGAGTCATTGTCAGTTTTGCTCAGTCATGGTCATGACTATGACTTCTACTAGCGTCCTTTAGTGTTTCCTTCACTTAGTACCCACATCTTAACCCATTTCAGTGGTTTTTGAGTGTTAATGTTTCTTGCTGGGTCATTGTCATGACCTGCATGACACGCATGTCAGGACAGTTATGTCATGACCTATCACTTATGTTCGTCATACACTCCTGTCATACTATGAAAATCTTGGTAGATACCAATTTAACGAAATTACCATGACAGCACGAAGTGGTAGGCGGCTAGATAGATAGATATCAAAGTAGCTAACAAATGTTGGCCAAGAATTGCCTCGCATTTAAAACGATATATGCGGGGTGTTTTCATTTTATAGTTAACAGAGTTTTAAAAGATCACCTGTGAGATGTTGCAGAATTCTACTTCTTGAACTAGAGGCAGACATTATTTGCATAAGGTATGGAAGTGAATATTTGACTAATAAGAATTTTTTGCTAATTAACTTTTGAACTAATTACCTGACGCCACATATTGCAATTTATTAATTCTATCCGATGAATTTTATAGTCTATTCACTTGCAATGAATTTTGAGGTTGACACCAGTTTCGAGATATGCGTTCCCAAAGTTTGCGACGAAGTGCATTGGTGTTCCAGTTACTTTGAAGCTTCAGTGTATAAAAATGCGCTTTGTTAAAAAAGTAAGTGTAAGCAGTTTGACTGCACTTATTTCAAAACTGGTGCTAGTTTAACAATTCGTTCCGAGTAACCGTGACTTGCAAAATCAATTCCTTCTATTCGTGTACTCCAATATGTGGGCTTAAGTAATTAGTAAAAGAGTTAATTAGTGAAATTTTTCTGTTATACAATTATGCGTATTGATTTCCAGTGTAACGAATGTATACTTTTTCGAGTATTCCAGCTCAATAACTATCATCATCATCATCATCAGCCTATATTTTATGTCCACTGCAGGACGAAGGCCTCTCCCTGCAATCTCCAATTACCCCTGTCTTGCGCTATAGCGCATTTGCGCCTGCAAATTTCCTAACTTCATCATCTATATTCATGACCAATAACTATATTCGGTACTAAATTCCACAGGCGATTTTAATGCATCTGTTAACGACAACCTAACATACCCGGTATATTTTCGATTCACGCCATTTGCAGAAGAGTTTACAAAGTTCCAAAAACAATATGTGTCCCGCAAAACATGTTTCCAGTTGCAGAAACACGACCTAAATAAACTGGGCTCCTTCCAAAAACACTTCGCCTGTGTGCGGCATCGCGCGAGAGTGTGAACCTGTACACATAAAGTTTACCTTCTTGTCTTTTGACATTCATTGGCGTGTGTTACGTACCGCCACATGTAATCTGGTGCAATGTAACAGTAACGACATAATTGTTACATGCTCATCATCTGCTTGGTAAACTACTCCTTACTGATGACTTCGTTGATATACGTTCTCTGTTTGCTTGTGTAAGTGCGTACACACGAGCATGTACGTGTGTACATGCTTGTGTGTGTGTTTTTGTGTGTGCTTGCGTGTTTCTCTGTGATGTTTTCTCACAAATGCACGATCACTCCATTGAATTTTAGGTCTGTTTATATCAATAGGCTCGATAATGTCTGCCAGCTACCGGCACCCCTGTAACTGTTCTAAGCCCGATTGCACACGTATAGCTATGGTTTTGCTAGTCATTCAAGCTAATATAGTGGGCACACCAACCAGGACGCAAAGACGCATTCGTGTGGACGCAATACCAGTACAGTGACCCAAAAAAAAGCGAAATTTATGTCCTGAAACGCCCTTGCATTGCCATTTCAACGCCTCCATTTGGAAATCGTTGCCCGAGTGACCTCGAGGAGTAATTTTGTGTGTACGGCTGGATTAAACCCAGAAATATTGTCGTTCTGGTAAAACAGTCAAGCATAAAACTCTATGGTGACAGCCCATCATTGTGAGCGCTATCCTGAATGCGCACTCGTAACAAAAGTTGGAAAAGCAGCGGATCAGATAAAGTTGTGCTCTGTATATAAATTATAAGAGTGAAAAAGAGCTGCAGTGCAGAAGCATCGGGACGTATACCGATTCCCGTGCACGCGTATACAGTCGGTGAGCAGCTCCTTGTGATATGCTAATGTACCGGAACTGGAGTGTCTATTCACGTATATGGACAGAGTGAATGCACTCCGGCAGCGCGATCTGTGCTCGTTTCTCGTGTTTATCGGCGTCGTCCGTGTGCGCTCGATTCATTCCGCTGACAGTTGCGTCAGTTGCATTACCAGTATCCTTACATTAACGACGCGAGAGCCTTCCACCGTGAAGTAACGGATCTGAATAGAATAATAACAAGGCAGAACTTCACAAGAAATTGGAAGCCTGAAGTGATCAACGGCGGGCAAACATGCAAGATCGCTGGAGCCACAGTTTCGACAATGGGAGTGTGATGTGTTTTGTTGTCACCGATCTCGGAGGCGGGCGGGTGTTAGACGAGATGGAGAAGGAAGACGGATGGAGACACAGCAAACAGATTTTTTAATAACACGCACACTCAAAACCAAAACTAAAAATCAAGCACACTACGGGAAGAAAGACTAATCAAGATACAAACTAATGTACAAAGCCTACTATACAAAACGTTCTACTTGGCGCCTATGCGCGTCCGTGACGGCTAACTCTTCCGAGTCAGGCAACCCTGTCTTATTTCTGCGACGCTACAAATAAGAGTCACCTTGCTGCGTTCGTCGTTGCACGTTTGTCCGAGTCCGAAGCTCGTCGGCCCTTTTCTTCTAGCAGTAGGTGTACTCGTTGATGCTTTTGCCTTGCCGTCGGCGCGTCGTCTCTTTATCGGTAGGGAGCTCGCCGGTGCTTCATCGGTGCTGCGCTCGTCGGCTCGTCCGCAATGGCGGTCGCCGTAGCTTAGGCCTACCTGCCTAGGCCTAGCGTCGGGACGCGTTCCAACTCCTTCAAGAGTGCTGACGTGGCGTCCCGAGGAGAATCAATCGTGCCGGTCTGCCGCAGAAGGGGGAGCCTCTCTGGGGTGCCTGGTCCTGCCGTGAGAAGCTGCAGCTCGTCCAGGAGCCTCGCCCGAACTTGCCGAGGTCGACGGCCACGCCTTGGACGGCCAACGTCACGGACTCGGCCAGACCCCCAAGTCTCCCGTCGCCAGTGCGGTGCTGGCGATGCGACCTTCCTGGCCCGGAACCACGTCGATAATCCTCAGACAGCGCCGTTCATCCCTCGATTACGGCTCGGCTCACGCGCCTCGAGAGCTCGTGCCGTTCCGAACGCTCCGCTCACATCGTCTTTTTCTTCTTTTATGGCGCCGCCGGCGTCTTACTCATGACATGGCTCCCCTTTTTAAGAGTTTTTTCTGAAAAAACTGCTTTCTGTCCGTCTTCTTTCTTGGTGGCGAACTTGACTCTTGTGACTTGGGTGCCTTTCTGTGCTTCGTCGGCGCTTACCGATTATCACCACACTTCACTGCACTGTCGCACACATTTCACTGTTTGCACTGTTCACAACACTCATGAGTTCATTGTTCGCGCCACTTCAAATATGTACATTTGTTTTGTCCGCGTTATGTTCTCACTGTTTAGTCAATCCATTGCCCCATTCATGTAATCTGCCCCCACGTTCTGTCGTCCCTTAATGTACTATATGTGGAAAGTAAGGCTCCCTCTCATCATATCTGTTATACGTCGGCTTAGCTTTATATACACGGGCTCCTCTGTTAAACACTGCATCTCGCTCCGCCCAACTTCTATTTGCTCGGGTAGGTCTGAAAATCCTTCCTCGACCATGTTTCTCTGCCTGGGGCCTGCCCACTGTTTGTATCGTATCTCGTGTATCCTCCTTGGGCTCGACTCGTCCCGTTCCCAACTTGTGCCCCACAAATTCCCTAGCCTTGTAGCCTATCTCACACTTGGTTGGCTCTATCGTCAATCCTATGTCCTTGTCATGGGCAATCGCCAAACAAACACCAGTCTTCTCCTCGTTTTTCCCCTTAGCCATCGTCTTTTGGCATACGTCACATGCTTTTACATATCGTTTCACGTCACTCTGCACTCCCAGCCAAAAGAACTCTTCCGTTATCCTTTCTAGCGTGCTTTTGATTCCCTGGTGACCTGCCATTACACTATCGTGTCCAATCTTTAGCACTATATCCCTCAGCTCCTTTGGGACCATCAACTGTAATACTTCCCTACCCGAACTAAATATACATCTCCGGTACAATAAATTATTCTTCTTTATAAACTCCGCTACTGTCCGACTCCTTTTCCTTTGCACCCGTTCTCCTATCTTCTGTTCACACTTTCTTATCGACTCATCCTTGTTCTGCAATTCTCGAAACTCTGCTACCGTTATATTTAACCCCTTCACGGCCGTAACCTGCAATGCTGGCAAAGGTTTGATGCCCTTGCTACTTGCTCGTGTTTGTACTACAGCGGCTACGTCTGTGTCTTGCATTTCCACCTTTTGCGCTTCTGAGCATTCCTTCTCTTCTACGTCCTTCTCGGTCCTCTTCCAATTTGGGTCGGGGTCATCTGCTTTCCTCGCTCCCGGTACATTTCCCACAATCAAATCATAGAGGGGATCGTCTACACATCTAGCTGTGACTAGTCCTGTATAGAAGGGTGTCGATATTTGGATCTGTGCCTCTGGCAGATACTTGACTGACCTGTCTACCAAGATCACTGGTTTAAAGTATCCGGTCATGCTTTCATGCGGCACTAAACTTTTCCTCACTATAATGGTATTTGCTCCTGTGTCTCTCAACACTGTAACTTGGTGCCCTTCTACCTCGCCTTCCACTACAGGCATGTTCTGTCCTCTCTGTCCATCCTCTCTTGTGCTCATAATGCATGCAGTCTGATCCATGTAACTAGTCCTGCATTCATCTGCTCTGTGACCTTTCTTATGGCACAACTGACAAACTACCGGTGCTTCGTGACGATTATCTCTCACTCGACAGTTCATCGCTACATGACCCAACCGATTACATAGGAAACACCTCTGCGGTCCCCTTGGTCTGTTCATTTGTCCTTGATTCTTCACCTCTTCTACCGCTGCTGCGTGCGTATCTTTATCACTCTTTCCCAAATTCTTCAACCCTTGTGCTTCTACAAACTGTTCGGCTTGTTCGGCCATCTGCTTTACTGTTTGCAACTTTCTTTCTTTGAGAAATATTGCCAGACTGTTACTGCACCTGGCCAGAAATTGTTCACCTACGACTTTGTCACGAACTGCGTCATACGTTTTGTCAGTCTCTGAAAGCTCTATCCACCTTTCAAAGTAGTTAGTTAGTCGGCACGCAAACTGTTTGCCTGTCTCCGAGTCTTCTGGCTTGCATGAGCGAAACTTCTCTCGAAACCCTTCTGCCGTCAACCTGAATCTCTGTAATAAAGTATTCTTCACCTTGTCGTAGTCTAGTGATTCTTCAGCTGACATACGCCCATATATACTCAACGCTTCACCCACCAAACATAGGCTTAAGGCGTTAGCCCACTCGCTCTTCTCCCAGCCTTGCCCGATGGCTATTCTCTCGAACCGATGCAAATATGCATCCAAGTCATCTCTTCGCTCGTCAAAAGGAGCCATTAATTTTCTAGGGCAAATTCTCTTTGGTCTGGAAGCAGCTGAGTCGGATGACGCCGATCCGGGTGAACTTGTGCCTTCGCGAGAACCCGCGCCCATCTCCGCTAGTCTTATCTTGAGTTCTAGAATTTCCTTTTCGCTTTTGTGCTGTTGTTCACGCTCTACGCGTGCTCGTTCATGCTCCTTCTCTTTCTCTTGTCGAGTGTACTCGAAGAATGTCATCGCCTCATCCTTAGACATATTCAAATCCTTTGCTATTGCCGCCAAACGCTCCCACTCCATCTTTGCTACTGCCGAGTATCGGTGACTGGGCTAAGATAGAATCCGGGAACGGATCCTGGCAGGCTCGCCAATTGTGATGTGTTTTGTTGTCACCGATCTCGGAGGCGGGCGGGTGTTAGACGAGATGGAGAAGGAAGACGGATGGAGACACAGCAAACAGATTTTTTAATAACACGCACACTCAAAACCAAAACTAAAAATCAAGCACACTACGGGAAGAAAGACTAATCAAGATACAAACTAATGTACAAAGCCTACTATACAAAACGTTCTACTTGGCGCCTATGCGCGTCCGTGACGGCTAACTCTTCCGAGTCAGGCAACCCTGTCTTATTTCTGCGACGCTACAAATAAGAGTCACCTTGCTGCGTTCGTCGTTGCACGTTTGTCCGAGTCCGAAGCTCGTCGGCCCTTTTCTTCCAGCAGTAGGTGTACTCGTTGATGCTTTTGCCTTGCCGTCGGCGCGTCGTCTCTTTATCGGTAGGGAGCTCGCCGGTGCTTCATCGGTGCTGCGCTCGTCGGCTCGTCCGCAATGGCGGTCGCCGTAGCTTAGGCCTACCTGCCTAGGCCTAGCGTCGGGACGTGTTCCAACTCCTTCAAGAGTGCTGACGTGGCGTCCCGAGGAGAATCAATCGTGCCGGTCTGCCGCAGAAGGGGGAACCTCTCTGGGGTGCCTGGTCCTGCCGTGAGAAGCTGCAGCTCGTCCAGGAGCCTCGCCCGAACTTGCCGAGGTCGACGGCCACGCCTTGGACGGCCAACGTCACGGACTCGGCCAGACCCCCAAGTCTCCCGTCGCCAGTGCGGTGCTGGCGATGCGACCTTCCTGGCCCGGAACCACGTCGATAATCCTCAGACAGCGCCGTTCATCCCTCGATTACGGCTCGGCTCACGCGCCTCGAGAGCTCGTGCCGTTCCGAACGCTCCGCTCACATCGTCTTTTTCTTCTTTTATGGCGCCGCCGGCGTCTTACTCATGACAGGGAGGTGTCTACTTCCGGAGCCGCCGTGTCGAGCCACCTTAGCGACGACTCCGTACGAGTAACAGAAACCAATCTCAAAGGCTATTGTTTTTGCTGCACCAACTGTAAGCGAGTTCCCGAGCCGGAAACCCATCATGGTCACCATCTTTTCAACATCACATAATTGTAGCCAAGAGAAAACACCTTGTCGAAGCGTTGGCTCCAGCGTCGTTCTTTCTTTGGACCACTGTTATTTCTCAATGAATATTTTATGGGAGTGAATATCGCTTTCAAGCAGATAAAACAATTATAGAATCATTCTTGCGCTCGCAACTGTGCTAGTCAACCTAAGTGAGCAATCTCTCCAAAGTCATGTTTCCTATCGAATCTGGTAATAAAAAGTGAACCAGTCTCCATCAGACCGCAGCTGCAGCCGGACCCAACCCACGAAGTTGGCTTGATTGAAGCCACTCCAAAGTAATTCAGGATTTGATATAGGAGGCGCGCACTTAGATTGGTACATGCCACTAACGCTGTTTCCGACGCACGCTCCTATGACCTGCAAGTGAAGATCTCCACACGGCTCGCGAGACATTCCACTTTACTTGCCTGTCCGAACTTTCGGCAAGTGCATAAATAGGCGAGTGTCAACTTTACAGGGACAACACGCTCGTCGACACTTTCGATACGACTTGCCATGAAAAGATCCAATTGCGCGTCGTGTTTATGAATAGCGCTGAAGCTGAAGACCTTCCCTAAATTATTAGCCTTTAGTAACCTTTACGAACCTGAGTCCTTGCGAATGATAAGCTTTGTGAATTTCGTTCAGTTTCCTTCCATTTCATCTCAGTGCCTCGTAATGAAAAATTCCTTTTACGATAATCTGAACTACCAAGTATAGATAGCGGGCTTGAGAGGGGGGTGCATCTGATAGGAGCTACCACTGTGTTCCAAAGTGGCAGACAAACTCTGCACAGCTCACCTCAGGATAGTGCTCCAGGATGGCCGTGGTTTCAGCGGACGAGAAGCGAAGCACCGCGAGGATGGAACGCACAACCTCGCGCAGGTCTCGCTCCTCGCCCAGGCGGAAGAAGCGTTGGAAGAAGTGCATCAAGTCTGGCCCCTCGTACTCTGAGAATCCCAGCAGAACCGTCACGTTGCGAGGCACCTGCGAGTGCAGTGTTTTACTGGCTATTTATCTCCATAAAGCCCAAACACCATTACGTACCAAAGGAAACGAAAGGAACTCGTGCGCATTCATTTCTGGCCACCGAGAGTAGATTTGTGCAGACAAAAAGCAATAATTTACTCGCCGGCCCTGCGAAAGTGGTTGTCCAGCGAAGCTGGTGCAATACCGTTATACACCTGCTGACAGTTGTATAAAATGTCATATTATTTCAGAGCAATGGCAGTGATAATCGCTTTGAGGTCGTTGTGGTTCCTCGGGAACCCTAATTCTGTGTGGCCTACCCACAGCATTGCTGCAACGGGAGTGTGTACCCGGGAGCTGCAATCGGGATGGTTCAGTCAGCTTGGGAATTATGGGAAGTACATGGATTTGCCTAAACTTCGTCCTTCTGGCTTCAAACGGCTTAGTGACTTTGTAAACTCGTCATTTTCTACAAAGTAGTGTTTAATAAATAAGTAAACATTGTTAAAAATGTTCGACTACAGGACCCGAACATAGGACCTCTAGTACAGAGGCCCATATTGAAACCACTACGCCGCGGACGCCTGCGTCGAGAGGCGGCATAGAACGCCCTTATGAATTTCTCGTGGGATAGTCATCAAATGTGTGGTTCGGATGCTTGTCTTGCGGTTGTGTTTTATTGAAACGAATGGTGTTCTATATGTTGTATGCGTGATTCCAAGCAGTGTACCCACTTTTCGCTTCAATTTTCTGAGTGCTGGAAGCCTGGTTCACCTTCGCCGCGGGTCGGCCCGGCATCACACGGCCCCCAGGATATGCCTCCATTTTTGCTAACGGACGCGGACCCGAAAAATGCCGACTAACTAGAGCACTGTAACAAAATTTTATGAATCATAAATAACCTATTATATCAATACAATGTTGATGATTCGGTTGTTCAAGCTATCAAAACTTAAACTTCACTTCAATTTGTCAAAAAGGCTAGTGTGCATTTTGCACAGTCCTGTGTGGTAACGTTGGCACCCGACTGAGGTCTTCTATTCATGGTGCCGAACATAAAGAAATACCGCTTCGGTTAGCGTTCGGATTCAACGCACTCCAGATTCGTTCTGGTTTAGTTCTGGTTCGCAGAAATAAAATTGGTGTAATGGTTCGCAACACTGAAATGGTTTGCGAACCGCTTCAGAACAGCAAACTACAGGTTGCACAGTGCTGTTGAGTTGTCCGCATGGCGTATGCGCAGGTTTTTTCAGGAGGAGGAATGAATGGGCTTCCTGGCCCACAGCCGCAGTAGAAATTTATAGGGGCGTTTGAATAGTGCAAATTTTTCATTCAATTGGATAAAATATACCAGAAAATGACAATCGCATGCAGAATCAAATATGGAATGTACTCACAATTTGTAAAAAAATGTGAAACAAAGAGCTTCGTGGAGTCTGTTCGGCATTAAAGGGCTTGCTTACATCATTTGGTACACGTGCACCAAATGTAATACCATACGACCACATTTCGTGCACGATGACATTGAAAGGTTGTGAAAAAGAGGAAGGGCACGTGCCAAATCTATTTAGTGGTGCTCTTTGATATAGCTAACAGGCACTACGAAAGCACGATAGCACAGCTCATTCTTTTTAAGTGATCGAAACACGTTGAGATGGGTTGAGTATCCGATATCTGTGTCTAAATCGGTAGAGCGAATGCAGAGGCTGCCTAACAGGAGACGGGCTGGTAAAGTTTGTGCGTAAGTTACTTCCTCCTTGTGTTTGCTACGGAATTAGATCGTTTGCGCAACAGCGGTCTGGCGAAACCAGCATTATTTGGACAACTGTCGATTTCCGTCAACCTTTTTTCCCTGTACACTGCAAGAACTGTTGTACTCCCCTATAGTATTGGAATGAAACTAAAAGAATGGTCCATGTGGATGCAACGTAGATCCGGGTGTTGAGATGCCGACAACGCGAACAGCGGTCGTGCAGTTGCATGCTGGATTTTTTGTACACCTTTTGTACGTTTTACGTTGTCGGAAAGAGCTCACATTCACATTGTATTACATAAATTACAACTCAAAACTTCTAGTCTATAGCGAAGAATGAAGCTAACAATTCACATCTCGCTCACTTGTCTGTTTTTTTTTTAATGTAAGAGCAGGTGGGGACATTGATGCTTCTGAACAATGACCAAGTATAGTTTGTGTTAAATAGAGCGACGTTCTTTCCTACACAACTGCACGTGGCGCAGAGTGTTGCGCTGACTAAGCGTGGACCAAAAAGTCCAAAGCACGCACATTATACCCAGGAATGTTTTGAGCATTGTTATCTGCTTGGAAGCACCAAACGTACTTGAATCATGGACGAAACAAAACGCGAATTTCCCATGCCATTAAGCGCCGTGTTTCTGCGCACTGTGATGTTGAAGGCATTCGAATTAGTGACCATAATGTTATCCTTACAAGAAGCTGTACTAATGAATTCATTCGTTTTCCCTTTTCCAGAACAACATCATTTTTTCATCCGTGTATCTTGGTATGTTCATTTTACGGCTTGTCAGTAATAGTAGATAGCTGACTTATAAAAGCTTAATTGGCAGCTTCAACAAAAACGGTTATTCTCTGCAGCCCCTGAATCGATATTTCGGCCGAGGGACAGAAATAACATGACTGAGTTCAGAAGTGTAAGCGTCTCTGCTTAGATCTGTCCCCATTGTCGCACACGTGAATGGTAAATCGCAGGGGACTCGTAACAATCTGCTTTCGTGGGATGTGAAGACTCGAAACCTACATATTTCGAAGAATCGCTTATATACTGAGCACCCATATTCACTTTTGGGCACCCTTTATGCTTGAACCATTCCGTGCTGAACCGGCAACTGTTATCAATTTTTTGTTTGTTAAAGTTTGGTTCCGGTTAAGGCACGTTCTATAACTATTGGTTCGGTCTCGCATTCAGTTTTGGATAAAATTCCGCGTCGGGTACGGTTCGAACCTTTCGTGCTATCCCTCTATACCTATGAAGTCTTTCTGCTATCCCTTTACACCTATGAAGTCTTCCTCTATGAAATCTGCATCTTCCAAATGCCGCGTCGTCCATAGTGACACTCATGAAGCGTACCGGGCTAACCTTGAGCTCTTTCCACAACGTGGTCGGCCACATCACGGGCAGCACGGGAAAGAACTGGGGCAGCTCTCGCGGATCTCCACGCTGCCTTCGCAGGAGTTCCTCCACTGGAAGCCGGCGCAGGCAGGTCAGCAAGCTCGACTTATTCTGCTCTGCCTCCTCGCACAGATGTCGCACCGACGCGTTCGCGTACTCGCTGTAGTCGCTCTCCCGGCCTCGGTTCGGCACCGGATACCTGCGCGAAGTTCGTAAGCAATGGTGGCTTCCTCTATAGTAAATAGCAATAAGATACCGAACTCTCGTGGATGTCGTTGGACGTGATCGTGACGTATCAGTCGGTGCAAGAAAATAAACGGCAAACCGGATAACGTTTTAACTAATCAAAATGCCCTTAATATACATTTTTCATAGCAATTCTAAATCTTAGCAGCATTTTCAGAAACTAGTACTTGCCAAAGATTCCGCTTATACCGACTTTGCGGCTGTCGTCCCACTTGCACCGATAGTTTAGGATGATTAGGAACTTGGTTGGAGTAAACGGCGGAGCTGGTGATCGATCTAGCTTCTTCCAGGTTTTACTAGTCTTGGCGTGTTTAGCAGCAGCGGCTTCTGCGTGATACACCGGATTAGCACGCAATCGCCGCATTCGTTCTCAGCTGGCGGCATGACGAGCTTCTAGCTGAGCAGCTTCTCCTTCGGGAGTCTTGTATTTCTTTGGTCGTCCCACGTTACATTTACTCAGTGCGAAGTCTACGAGTGTAGGGTGTGTCGCCGTCGTGGCGACATGATCTTTATAATCAGTGTGACGCCATGGCCAAGTTTCACAAAGTGTTGTCATGACTAAACAAATCAAGAATTGCGTCGCGAAGCAATGACATGGCTGGGCGAAGCTGGGTAAGTGATTGCAAGGCGACCGCATTGACAGAGCGGGTCTGCTGGAACGCGGTGTCGACATTGGAACGTAGTGTCGGTGTTGCAAGCTGCGCTACGCAACGCGCAGTGACGCCATCGCTGGCGCGGCAGCGAAGGAGCGTTGCAGGAGCTAGGAGACGCGAGGCGCACCTTCGACTCTGTGCCGTCGCTTGGCTAAGGCTTCCTCGGCTCTCTGTGCAGGATCAACTCGACGCCGGCGACTGTATTCTTGTTTGGCCAAACGGCATAATTCCCGGAAAGCAACCTCTTAAGAACTCGGGCTGTGTGGTTCTTCCTCGGTTTCCCCATGGCTGCTACTATATACCGCCCGCACACTAGCAACCCCGCCTTCACACCTGCTACACGGAACGTTTATGGCAACCGGAGCAGACGCGCTGCGCGCAGTGTCTAGGCGCGGAGTCTCGCGAAGCTATCGCACAGCTGGTAAGGGGTTGCTAGGCAAGGCAGTGACGTCATATCTCGGCGAGGTTTTGCGGCTCGCGGCACAAATTACGGCCGGCTTGAACAGCTCCGCTGTGAAAAGTGAATCAGATCTGCAAGACAGCACTGATACACTACACATATTTCACCCTACTACCTTCTTATCATTATCTTTCGCAGAAACGATAAAGACAGCCCTACGAAATACCCAGCAATGATACCGGCTCAGGCACAGCTAAGTTATACAGTGTACGCGAGTCGCAATATCAGGACGAAGACACCACACCTGGTCATTGGGCTCTCGCTCATGAAAGCAACCTTCAGGATGGGAGCGACGTCACTCAGACCCTGGCCCAACATCAGGTGGTAAGCGAGAGCAGAGGCGCCGGACCCATGGCCGACGACCACAAGGTCGGACTTGTTGCCACCAAAGGCGTCCACATTTTTCGCCGTCCAGCGAAGTACCTCGGCCTGGTCCAGCAGGCCGGCATTGATGGGCACGTCGTCGTTCCCAGTCAGGCTAAGGAATCCAAGCACGCCCAGCCGCCAGTTGGGAACTACGACGACAACGTCACCTAAGGCGGCCAGGGCACGGCCGTCGTATTGAGGGTCGTTGTTGCTGCCCGTCTGCGGGCCAGAACACCAAACATTTTATTTTAAGCCAGTGAAGGCATACTATATTCCATGTGATTCTTAACCAATCTAGCAGAGAGAGATTTAGTTTGTTATTTTTTATTGTCCAGACAAAGAAATGTCCTAACTTGTTGTTTTCACAAGTAACTCATCAGCATTTAAACAGGGCAAATTTTGTAACTGTGGCGCAGTTTCTTGAGCATTAATAAATATAAGAGCGTACTGCGAAAGTCGTGACCATGAAGATAAGCTAATATATATCCATTTAAAGTGCAGCATGACAAAACAAAATGGAATTCGGATACTGATTTACGTGTTTCCTTTACAATGCGATCTCAACTGGCACTACCGTACGACTCAATGACAATGCCTATTTCCATACTTATATTTTTTGTTTACTTTGTACAGATACATACCTCTAAAGGGGGCCAGATTATAGTCAAGTATACCAGTACTTAGTGCCAGAGTCATCTGTCACTAGTCATTGCAATCTTTTTGGATGGTAGAATGGCGTGGCTGCGGTGCCTGTTTTGGACTCGACATCCTTACTGAACACATAGAGAATCTGAGGCTATATGAAATAGAACTGGAGAGCGGCGCTATGCGTCCAAGGACGGGTGCGAAACTCCTTCCTGGGTGTGTTTCTTCAATATATTCTCACTGCAATGGCTTTAGAAGTATAGCTATATGCCCAAAATAAAAGACAAATGCTTCCGAAGAAGTAACTAAGGTGTCCTTTGTGAGAGCAAAGGACACCTTAGGTACATGTTTGTGTTTCTAGTGGAATGCAAGCGCCAATGGAGGGCGGATGCTGCTAACCGCGACGCCGAGCTAACTCGAGATATGGAACGCATGCGACAACAGCGAGCCGACGAGGCGGCGTTGCGGGCACAGCCACGTCAACGTGGCAATGGTGGGAACGCGTTCGCTGGGGCCAACGCCCGCTTTCGGCGGGAGTTTCTCGAGTGGCTAATTGTCTTCGGCTGCGACGAAACGTAGACGTTGAAATCGCGAAGTGGAACGCAAGCGTCAATGGCGGGCGGATGCTGCTAACCACGACGCCGAGCTAACTCGAGATATGCAACGTAGGCGACAACGGCGAGCCGAGGATCCGGTGTTGCGGGCAGAGCAGCCTGCAGGTACAACGCAGAGAACGACATCACTAACGGCACTGCCAATGGCGCGCGCGCTTGCGTCCGACGTAGAGAACGACGTACCTGACGGCGCAGCCAATGGAGATGTAATTCGTAGGTTGTCACCGACTATAGACGACTTATGAGCGAAAAGCTTTGTAATTCGGCCTCAGGCTCTTGTACCGCATGGCGCGTTCCATCGGCGACGACCGTAAATTCGAGAAAGGGCTTTCGACTCACTAAAAAATCAAGGCAATGTTCTGCAAAACTAAGTAGGACTGCTCATGGGATTCATGTGGTCGAGCCTTGCCTGGAAAAAGCCGCCGTGAATGAACACGACGACCGTCCTATTGCCGCTGCATGGGCGAGATCCACAGGCCGGAGCCCAGATGTTGAGGTACAGGCAGTCCTCCGATGTGCTCGCATTCATCTCATCTGCAGCAGATGTCAAACAAATTTTAGACACATGCGAGAACATAGGAAAATGTGTAATATTTATCGAGCCTGATATCGGCGATCACGCTTTATAATTAAGCGTGTAGCTCAAGTACAAAGCTATTAAGATATATTTACAAAGCTGGCCCAAACACTACAGGTATGGTGATAAATAAGTGGATGTTTGTCTTCCTCACATTCTTTGATGCAGTCATGCCGACACGGTCTTCATCTACTGCTGTTCCAAATCAATATCATAGCCATATAAAAAAGTAGAGAGGTGTTTTCACTTTAGCAAAAATTGAGGAAGTTCGCTTCAAGGACAGGCACTATAGGTTACTTTCAAGAAGCCCCATAGCTCAGTACCTTATGATATGCTTTATGACAACGTATCCATTCATCCATACTGTATTCATCCTTCGTTAGTCACCTTGGAGACACCATGATTGTTCAGTTAAAACTGCAGTACCAACATCTTTAAAATATCGGCGGACTGCAGTAAAACCGCGAAAGCCACCCAATCCGTGGACCGTTCGCGTCGGCAGTGGGACACGACAGTGCCATAAATCTTGTCTTACACAATTTGCTAGGTGTGCCCGACCCCTACGTTAAAGAATATGTCGAAGCGGAAAGCTGAAAGACGCTTTACGCGGAAGGAAAAGGCGGCCGCTAATGTTTCCCGCTGCCCGCCTGAACAGCTTTCACATGGCAAGATGTTCTGTTTTCCCATTATCCATTTTTAAAAATGGTCAAAATTGATCTGAATTCAGCGGTGCATTACACGAGCGCCAGATGCTAAATATGCACGCTTCTGTAGCGCCCTTGAGATTTACTTGCAATATTTCAATTTTTGAAGATGGCTAGCAAGACAATATCACAAAATTTGACAGATAATGGTTCCTTATCGGTAACTGAAGTGAAGGCCAAGCTTCTACCAATAAACCGCGTAAGGTGTGATAGGACGAGTAAGTGGACAAATCTGCTGTTCCTGCAAGTTAACATAGTCATTTGCTCAGCATCCAAGTAATGTGCTGCCTTGTCTGCCTTTGCACACGGCGACTTTTTGGTGCTGTTGCCCACTGCGCTGCTTTCCAGTCTACCTGCGGAACCAATATAGCGATTGCTTCGTCAATCAGCGCAACATCCTTAACTACATAAATAATAATAGATAAAAGGACGAAAGGATTGAATGAAAGCAAAGGGAGATTGGACTATTATTGACAATCGAATAACATAAAAAGACCAACTAAGCAACTCAATGAACAATAACTAAGTGCTGTTGCCTATGCTTTCAATTTAGCATAGCGAATACATTCTAAAGCTCCCTTTGAAACGTTCATGCCTATTGGTTGCAATGTATTGAACTTATGAATGAGGTACTATTCTCTATATTTTCTGTCTCGCGCAGAACGAAAATTTGACTGTAGTATGTACAGTTTAACTCATCAAAGTTATGATCTGATTGGTTGAAATGCTCGGCGACGGCTTGGGAAGCTTTTTAGCTGTGTCCGCGCGATGTACGTTTAGCCTGATGTTCATTGATTGTCCCGTTTCACCGATATATTGCTTCTTACAGAAGGAACACTCAAGCATATAAATTACATCGGAGCTAGTGCAAGTAAAGCTAGTTTTCACTTCGTGTGTGTAGCCATTTGCGGTACTTTTAATTTTAAGGTCACTTTGAAGGTGCTTGCAGGTTTTGCACCTGGGGCGAGAACATGCTTTTATAACGGGGGAATGATGTTGGCTGACTTTTGAATGCACTGACATGTCTTTAAAGTTTCTGTTGCGGCGATAGGTAACCCTTGGTACATCCGGGAACGCTTTTCTCAGACGCTCGTTGCTTGTCAATATTGGGTGGTATTTCGTAGCATGTTGTTTATGTGTGGGAGGGCGTTGGAATATTTTGTTATAAAGGCTGGTGGTCTATCAGATTTTGGTATAGGTTGTTTCTGAGCTAATGCCGACTGCCTCTCTAATCTTGACGCGACGTCATAAGCCTGGTCGAGAGGAATTTGTGGATGGTTTCGTTTCGCTAGCGTTACGGTCATTTCGGTGGTGGATATAATCGTTGTCGTCGCTACAGATTCTTATTCGTTTCGCTTCCCCGACAAAAATTCATCGCTTGCCATGTCGCGGGTGATGACTGGAGTAGTCTAAATACGGCTGGCTATCCGTAGGCTTCTGGTAAAGTGTTGTTCTCAGTTTTCTATTTTCTATGTAAACCGTCGTGTCGAGGAAGTTGATCTGTCTAGGAGAGTAGTGACCAGTAAACTTAATACTCGGGTGAAAGCGGTTGAAATGGCTAATTCGGTCGGTTAGCGCGTTTATGCCGTGTTCCCATATTATGAATATGTCGTCAATGTAACGCATGTAGGTGTGGGGTTTTAGAGGATATGATTTTATCAGGTTTGCTTCAAGCTGTCCCATGAAAATGTTGGCGTACGTGGGAGGGAACGGTGTTCCCATGCTTGTGCCGAAAGTTTGTAGGTAGTGAATAGAATCAAATTCGAAATAGTTGAGCGTAAGAACTAACTCTAGAAGTGACAGGTAAACTTCGGGATCGTGTGCCTGAGGATTGATTGCGAGGGAGTTCGACAGGGCTTCAATTCCTTCCCGCATGGGTATGTTAGTATAAAGAGCAGAAACATCTAAAGTTACTAGAATAGCATGGTCGGAGAGAATTTGGTTAGCGTTAATCGAGTCGATAATTCGAACGAAGTGCGGCGTATTTTGAACAAATGATGGTAGGGTGGTTTGGATGTTTGACAGATGGTGATTTAAAAATTTAGATAGTGACTCGGTGGGTGTGCTGTTATTTGATACTACTGCCTGGGATTTCTGCTGTAACTATTTCTTCTACGGGAACCTTATGTATTTTAGGAAGGAGGTAAAAACGGCTGGCTTCTTTGTTATTGGGCATCATGAAGCGATATTCAGTCTGGGTGATTAATTCCAGGGTAACGTAAACGTAACGAGAATTCCTTTCACGATCAGGTACTGGTGTCCTAATACTCAGGCACCAAAAGATCTAGTTTACCACTACAGCAGGCTTTCCGTACTTTTCATTGTGCGCGATCAGAAGAAAAAAAATGACTGACACTTTTCTTCCGATGTGAAGCCCGTACCAGATACGCTTTACTCCGGTCAAATGGCTTATCCATGCATCAGCTTCAGAAAACCGCCAAGGTACAGCAGGTAGACTAAACAGAAAATGATATGAATCGCCCGTGTTCGGTCACCCCCTCCCCCATCATGCTAGGATAGAAAACTAAATTGAAACAAAGCAGCTATCCTGCGCATCAGGGCCAGCTGTATAGCAAATTTTAAGCTTGTTGCCCTGCTCGATGGGTTGGCTGATGTTGGCAAATAACAGTACACATGCCGAACTATGAAAAGAGCGCCGTGAAACTGACATAAAACAATACGTGCAAGAAACAATTCAATGGATGCCGCTAAAAGACGTACCAACCACAGTTCGCCATAGAAAAACGCAAAGGCATGACCCGGAGTAATTCACTGCCCGAATACTTGGCCCCTCACCAAGGCTTGGTGACGCCTGTGCGCAACTCGGTGCGGACGCTGTGTTGTCGAACATCTCCTGCTCGCGATACCAAGGCACGGGTGCTCCGAAGCGCAGAGTGCGAGGGTCGGCGTACGGCACGCCCAGAAAAGCACCCACGGCCACACCGGACACCACGGACCTGGTGCCATAGTACGTGCCAAAGTGACCGACCGCAAGCACGTGACCATTGTCGTCCTGTCCCTTTCGGAGTGTCACGATCAGCATCAGTGCCAGAAAGCTCGCACCAAGTATGAGCGCCACCAGGAACACCAGGTGCCGAGTGCGCACATTTCGCCTGGTAATTACAAAAGAAAAGTTTCCTTGAGACCTGAACTTTCACAATAACTTTCGCGAAATTGAGTAAGCACCATGTAACGCAGAAAAAGCACAGACATTCGTTTATATCATGAAGTTTACGTTGAACTTACTGCCCGCCGACACACTGGACGCGTCACAACTTGACGCGAAAGCACCGCTCCAGGTATGCCAACCGTTTACTTCGCCTCTTTCTTCGCTAGCTCAGCTTTCCACCAGCGCGTGCTGTCATTTCCCCGATTGCCATCGACCCACAGTGTGGCGCGCAAATTTATGGGCAGACATTGCAGCACAATATAGAAAATTCAGGCCTAAAATGGCCTACCCACATAGCCTGTCATAACGGCCATCCTCGAAATACCAGCCCCTATAATTTTCATGTTAATTACGCTAGTCAGCTATGACAGCTGCTGAAGAAGATACTTCGTACGCATGCTTCTCTATTTCAATTGATGTCACATGAAAGCAAAGGTGTTTTAAAGCGCGCACTTTTTATTCGACAGTAATATGAGCTGATGTGCTCAAGTTATGATGTCATATGGTCACTAATACGATAACGACCATAAATACATAAACTTATGATTACTTTTCGAGTTTATTACCGATACCAATAGTAAGCCGGCACATTGAGTTGTGGAGAAATGTCATAACAGGATCCGTCGTGAACATAATTTCAATATACTGGCTTCACGCTGATTAAATAGAAGATGCGCATGAAAGAAACCTTTGATTTTTTTCTAAATTTTATCCCCATATGCTAAGCTTATCATGGTGAATGCCATGGCTGCCGGGTGTTCTGTGAATGTTACCATGACAATAGTACATACAGCTCATTGTATGCATCTACAAAATGGATTTTCAGCCTATTCGCAAGCCTATTTCTCTCTGAACAGGTACTGGTAAATTATTCATCACATAGCTACCCGCCATGGTGACTTCGCGGGTATGCTGTTGCGCTGATAAGCACGAAGTCGAGGGATCAAACCCCGGCCGCAGCAGCCGCATTTCGATGGGGGCGAAATGCAAAAACGCCCGTGACCCCTGCATTGGGGGCACGTAAAATACTCTGGTGGTCAAAATTATTCTGGAGTCCCCGACTATGACGTGCCTCATGATCAAGTCATGGTTTTGGCACGTCATACCCCAGAATTAATTCATTCATTCATTCATTCATTCATTCATTCATTCATTCATCACATCGCTAAAGCAGGGCACCTTAGATAACGGGAACACATGTAAAGTACGGAAAAATAACTATAACTACTGCAACTACTGTTGTATTATTCAAAGACATGTTAAAATTAAATTATGGGATATTACTTACGAAAATCACCATCTGATTATGAGGCATGCCGTAGTGGGGGACTCCGGAAATTTGTACCACCTGGGGCTATTTAACGTGCACCTAAATATAAGTACACAGGCGTTTTCGTATTTCTCCCCCACCGAAATGCGCCAGCCGTGGCCGGGATTCAATCCCGCAACCTCGTGCTCAGCAGCCCAACACCATAGCCACTGACCAACCACGGCGGGTTATTCAAAGACAAGTAAGCACACGGGAAAGGTATGTGAAGTTCGCCTTGTGAAGAAAAAAAAAGGAACTTATAGTCGTTGGTGACAACCAAGTAATCCGACACCTGGGAATAGCCACATGCTAATTATTGGTGTCACAAAAAAGCGCTGTTGCGACTACTCCACACGGCAAGAAGAACGTTTGAATCTTACAGGAAAGAGAGTGAGCTGTGCCCTCCAGAGCGCATGCTCCAGAAGCTGTGGGCCACCTCGGAGATCGGAGGTCCAGGCGGGAGTTGCGTAGCGCTGCCTCCAGTAAACGCGGGCAATGTTCCCGAAGGCACTGTACGAAAGTTCGCGCCGGACGTGAAAGGCAAGGGGCCCACCATAGACGTGGAGGCAGTGTGTGGAGATTGCGTCATGGAGAGAGGTGACATGGCGGCCTGCGTTGCGGTGGTTGAAAAACATAAGCCAACGTTCTAGCGTTCGCGTACAGCAGTCCATTAGTGCTTGGCGGCGGACCACCGCTCGGTTAGCGAACGTCAGGCAGGCCCTGTAAAACTGCTGTCGCTCTTGGGTTTCGCGAGGTGCGCCAAGCTGTAAAACTTCTGAGCTTCTCCCAGAAGGGCGGCCGGCAGATCTGCCACGGCGACAGTGTTGTTCAAATGATCACAGTAATTGCAGTGATTAGAGAGCCATTGGCCTTCGCAACAGAATGAAGCAGTAAAATTGTAGTTGGTACACGAGAACTATTTCAATATACCTATTGTGGTCGCAAGAGTACCATGTGCTCCATTTTTTTTAACCTAGCTGGACGAGCATGAATATGTCTCATTTCTGTTGAGAACTGTGTATGTCGAGGCATGTGAAAACACAGAAATGGCAACTTGTTATTAACGGCTCGCCCTGTTCTTCCGTTTTTCGTGCTGGTGCACGATATATGTATTAAAGCTTAGCTTCATTCGATGGGGAAACGCAATACGCTGAAGTAACGAGCTGCTTCCTCGGAATTTAGTCTATAAAAGATGAGGCAGACATTTTGCACCTATGTCCCCTGCTTCATTACACATCGCATTGTTCTCGTCAATCGCGCTCAAACTTCCTACTTACAAACTTGGCAAAGTCCCGAAAGTAACGAACAAGCCGTAAGGAATTTAAGTGTATGGACTGCGTGCTTTCAGATTATACAGGAAAAAAAACTTCAGGAAAATGAACTTGGCGCACTGTTGGTAAAATTGTGGAACACTCCAGTTCCGTTCAGCTGCGTACTGCGTACCGGAAGCAGGCCTTTCGCCAAGTCGTTGTTCCTCCTGTCCGGGCGGAGCCATTGCAACATGGCTGCGAGATGCCTTTATCGGGAGAAAAGCGCCCGGAACTCGTTGCGAAGCTTTCCGAGGCCTTACTCTACGAGGGATCTTCGGAGGCAACCGTCGACGGTATTTTTTCCGCAGCCTACTGTGAATGGCGTCCTCGCTGAAAATCCGGTTCTTCTCCTTCTTCTTCCTTTCAAATGCATGTGCCGCGCAGCTCCACTTGAAGAACGCTCAGAAAAAGCAAAGTAGACGATAATGATGACGACGACAACCTTGGAGGCTGTGGTGCATATTCACTGTGGGGGATCATCGGCCAAGGTTCGGGCAGCGTTAAGAAAGAGCATTTAGGGCAACTTTAAGTTATATCTGTGAATGATTTAAAAAATGAAAGCAATAATTTTGGCTACCAGTTACACTAGTATGAAGAGAATGAAGGAGACCGAGAGAAGGGAAAAACCCTCAGAGATGAACGAAGAAGTTTCCTCGTTTTCCGCATGATAGGCGGGAGGTAGCAGGGAACCGCTGTCCGTGATCGTCTCTTGTGTTCTTTCTTGGCGTCTAATACACCCGTCATACGCACAATTTAGAGAGCGTTCAAGCTCATAGGCGCACTTACCGGGCAGGTAAGGTGGGCACTTGCCCCTCCCCCTTACTGGTTAAACTCCCTGCCTTATCGGGCACGACTTTCTTCGGAGTGTGTTAAACTGATTAGACAGCAGACCGCTTGCGGACGCGGGCATGGTTAGAGGCTTACACAGCGACGCGGGCATTGTTACAGTTCATGAAGTCGACTGGCCTCAGTGACCGGCTGTGAAGTGTTGGACAACCGCACGTGTTCATACTGAGAGTAGTTTCTAGCCTCTGTCTCCTTTCTTTCTTTTCATCCGTTTAAACCCTTCCCCCGTGTAGGGTAGCGTACCGGACGTGCGTCTGGGTAACCTCCCTGCCTTTCCTTTCTTCTTTTTCCTCCTCCTCTTCCTCCCTGCCTTATGTTTTTCTTTTTCCTCCTCCCCCTACCTTATTGTAAAATCTAGGCGGCAAATTATGTCATTAGCCCCACAACTTTCGAAAACGTGCACTTTCATCTGCACACTGGCAAATACACCTAAACAGTCGAGGCCAAATTTTCTGTCGGAGTGTAGTACCCACTAAAACAATGCCTTTCTTTATTGCGTATCTCCTGCTTGGCCAACGAGGATTCTCTTTCCTGCCGACGAGCTGTAGGGGTAGACGCGCGGGATAAGCCATAAACTGTCGCACTGCCGGATACGGTGACGCTCGCGCATCGGTGATCGGACACGAGGTGCATCGGCTCCGTCGACTTTCGGCTGGAACCGCGGAAATCTAAATGTAACCCCTACAAGAACGACACGACTGCATCCGGGAAGTCAGCAGCATACTGGAGACACCGATCTTACCCAGGTTCTCCCAATTCTCGGCCATTTAGAGCAACTTTTCGCATCACCACGTAGCGGCCGAGCTAGACCTAGCGGCTCCGGCTCCCCTGCTGGTGGCTGCGGAGACGCCCGCCGGCCAACCTGTCAACATGGCTCTGCTTGAACAACGCGGCTACGACCCCACGACTCTGTAGTGGGCGTCTATCCCTGCAAACCAACCAGAGGATGGCCCACTCAACATTTCGGCGGAGCAAGCCGTCATTTCTCAAGTCGTCGAGAGCCGGCATCGCCGCCGGCAGAAGGCACGAGGAGCAACCACGTCCAAGACTCCTCTCAACAATTCAGCCAAGGGAGATGCTCGCGCTCCGTCGTCGTCTTCTAAACCTCCGCAGAAGAATTATTCACCAGTCTCCAAGTGGACGCCAAAGCCAACAGTCAGGATGAATCCCGACGACTACGTGATCGTGCTCAAGCCGCGCACTACGGTCGCCCTCAAGGCAACCTTTCAGCAAGGTGAGCTCGGCGCTGCCATTTCCCAACTCATCGGTAGGCAGCAGATGAACGCCATCACAATTTCTCCCAATTGGGAACAAAACATTATCGTCTGTGGCACGCAGAACCCCGAGATACTTTAGAAGCTGCTAACGGACTTTCAACTTAACACCAGCAAAGCACCGCTCCCGCTTCACGGATACCTCAAGCTCACCGGTGACGTATGTCGCGGAGTGACTTCTGTGCATAACCTCGAAACCAGTGAGTCCCTGAAACATAGTGCGCAGTGGCGCGGTGGTGAACTAGTGCACGTGCGCAAGCTTGGGAACTCCAATGTGGCTGTGCTGAATTTCGAGGGACGAAACGTTCCACGTTACGTCCACTACAACGCAGAACTGACTCCCGCCAGGGAGTACAAGAAGACAGTGCCAGCGTGCTACCGTTGCGGCACACTGGGGCACCGGGCGGACAACTGTCCCAACCCGCTCAACGAAAGATGCGGCCTCTGTGGCCAAAACGTGGGGGCTGGTACTGAGGGGATGGCGCCCGACGAATGCAATCCAATGTGCATAGTCCGCGGGGCCCGTACCTTACCGGTTCCCGCGAATGCCTCAGGAAATTCATCAGACTTCAGCAGCCAGGGTCCAGGACATCGGGGCCCCCCGCAACATCGAGGCGCCAGCCAGCTAGAAAGGCGCCAATCACGCCACCCAAGGGCGCCATTCCCGGCGCGACGCGGGAGTTTCACGCCACCGGGCGGCAGCAAGTCAACCAGGGGCGCTATAATGTAAAATTATTCCAAACTGTTTTGATTCCAATTTCTGCGATCAGCCTCCACAATTGGTCAAAACATTTTCGGGTCACTCCCAACTTCGCTTGCCTATCACGCGACGTCACGAAAACCACGACAGCTCCCCATCTGATATAACGTGTACACACTGAACATGCATGATTAAACCACACAAAAGAGAAGTAATCATTCCTGATTCGACGCCTTTTCACCATTAGACCTCTGCTATTGGTCAATGTTTTCTATCTACGCCCACCTCGGCTGTCTGTCACGCGACCTCACAAAACCGCGAAAACTCACCACGTCAAAATGACGTGTACGCGAAAAAATGCATTAATATGCCGAACAAAACTGAAAATTTTTCGGAATAGCCAAAGACTGCCCCATTCCTAAAGGAATAGAAGATGACTGCCTGCCGATTGCTCAGGCCCTCGCTAGTCGCACCTGTCGGTGAGCATGCATTTATTTGCGCATGATAAACCTTTTTGCGTGGCAGTAAAACGTTATCGAGGCCTTTCGGCATTCATATGACATCTGCCTGCCAACTCTTCCTTGCTGAGAATCCGTTTTAGCGGCATTCTTATCCTTCCGTTTCTGTTGCACGCCGCAGCGATTTCGACCGGCCACCGCAAGCTAAGTAAGGCGAAGCGGACCAATCGGAGTAGCCGGCACCACCCACTTCATGCGGTTATGTATTTTCACTCTGCTGACTCGGCCCCATCGAAACCCTCTCCACTAGAGCGTGTTTCTCGCCTCTTGTCAGCCAATTAGATAAGAAAAACCGGTGAGTGTAGACAGTGTTATTGGTTTTGAAAGCGAACAAAGGTGACCTACTATAAACGAGGAGAGTGTTTGATTGGGTTGTTCAGGCAACGCTGCGGGTCACCTCCCGATGCTTGCGTTGGTGGTTACGTAAATTTGACGTCAGCAGTTTGGAATAAAAACAGTTCGGAATAATTTTACGTTATAGCGCCCCAGAAGACGCCAAGCCGCGGCGTGACGCCACCGCCTGACAAGAAAGCAGCAGCAACGCCACTTCCTGGAGAAGCGGAGTTCCCAGCTCTCTGCGCTCCAGCTGGCCACGCCACCCGCAACCAACCCAAGGTAGGCAGCTGGGCGAAGGTCGCCTCCTCTCCTCCCCCTCACCCCTCCTGTCCCACAAGCACCGCCGAGACGCAGGAGCTCAAGCACGAGCTCTCCCTCTTGCGAGCTCAAAACGAAAACACAGCCAGCGAGCGTAACTTGCTCAGAACCCAATTCGGTACTCCGCTCTCCTCAAGCGGCGAGGAGGAAAACATACCCGACAGGCAGCTTCCTACTCCAAGTGAGAGTCGCGTCGTGGCCCAGGAGACCCAGGTGACCGAGACTGAAAGACATTTGGCTGGCCTCCCCAAAATTGTCCACTACACCATCGCGCGTCAGATGGACAGTGTTATAATACAAGTGACACAAGCCGTAACTCGCATTATCCAAAAATGGATACAAGACAATCCGCGTGTCCTTAAGCGCGTAGAGCCCATCAGGGATGATAACCGCTCCTCAAATTTTAACAGGGTCATTCCCGATGAGTCTGACTTTTCGGAAGACTCCTGCACGTCTGCGCTGGGCACTAGCGAACTGGGCAGTGTTAATAACGTAACCCCAGCCTCCATGACCGACCTTGGCCCCCAACCCAAAGTCGCGAGCCAGAGCAACTCAGCCGCTTACACTAACACAGTGGAACTGCAGAGGTCTCAAGGACCGCAAGATTAAGCGGGGTCATCTCCGCCTCTACCTTGAGACCCTTGAGCTCCTCGTCGCCGTGGTTGCCCTTCAGGAGCCCGGCGCTGGCGTCAAACTCACCAACTACACTACATTTCAACAAAACCCGCAGACATGTATACTTGTTCACAAGCAATATACTGCACAAGAGGTCACGCTCCCCCCCCCCCCCCCCCCAAAAAAAAAAAAAAAACCTGCCTTTTCCGTGCCCGATGGTGTCGGTGCTGCCTCTAAAATGGTCTGACCCACCTGGGGACGTATTCTGAAACGTTTCACTTCGGCGATATTTCGCTTTGCGCCTTCAGATGCGCGCTGATTGGCTGTTTTAGCAAAATTAGATTAGCTGATTGGCTGGTTGAGCCCGACGTCATTCAATTTTGCTCAACCAGCCAATCAACGCGCATCTAAAGGCGAAAAGCGAAATATCGCCGAAGTGCAACGTTTCAGAATACGTCCCCGGTACACGTTCTAAACATTTACTGCCCTCCGAAACTTAAGAGCGTTACGTTCAGCGAAATTTCCACGCAAGCCATGCAGGTGGCGAGAAGGGACCCCGTCCTGATCGTCGGCGATTTCAACATCCCGAGCAGGCTCTGGGGGTACCCCCGGGAGGACACGCGTGGAAGGAAGCTTGCGGAACTTCCTTCCACACTTGGACTCACCCTCGACGCAGACCCCGCCAACCCAACACGTGTAGGCAATGCCATTCAACGAGACACTTGCCCGGACCTCACAGTTACATGCAACATACGCCATGCCGACTGGCTGAATACGGAGCACACTCTTGGTAGTGATCACTGTATAATCAACGCAACCATCTGCATGCGTCCCCTGAAACGCCCACTAACACAAGCTCGTGTGCCGGAGTGGACGAGTTTCCGCAGCTCTCTACCTATCGTGGACCCCCGCCAGTCGGGCTACGACACCTAGTCCAAATCGCTCACGTCGACACTCAGACAACATGAATAGCAGATACAGCTCACGGACACACAAATGGACGTGGACAATCACCTCCTCCATCGTTGGGAGACCTGCCCAAGCCTCACGAAACAATGGAGGAAACAGAAAGAAAACAGACGTCTCAAGAAGCGCATTATCGAACTCACACAGCAGGCCGCGGAATATGCCGCTCAGCTAGCCGACACTAACTGGGTGGGCCGGTGCAACGCGGCTGCGCACCAGATGTCTGGCCGCAACACGTGGCGCCTGTTCCGCGCTCTCATCGATCCAACACAAACACGCACGGAAACCCAACGCCACTTACATAGGTCCATGCACAACTTTGCAGGGACGACAACACAGCTAGCGCATACGCTCAAGGATCGATAGTTGTGCACCATAAAGGACCCCCAGACAGCCACGTACTCGTGTTTAGGCAAAGAGAACGATGAGCTGGACACCCCGTTCTAGCTACACGACCTCCAGGTGGTCTTAAGCAATATGAAGCGTGGAACTGCACCCGAGTGCGACAAAGTTACGGTCAAAATCTTGGCCAACTTTCCCGATAAAGCCTACGCCGCGCTCCTCAAGTACTTCACTAACATTTGGGAGGGTGAGACTCTTCTCCCTCTCGACTGGAAGTCTGCTCTCGTGACGTTCATCCCGAAGCCCGGCAAACCTATTGACGTGGAGAATCTTCGCCCCATCTCCCTCACGTCTTGTGTCGGCTAATTGATAGAGACGATGGTGCGAGACAGACTATCCGACTTTCTCGAAACACACGACATTTTCCCATGCACCAGGTTCGGTTTCCGTCCTTAAAGTGAGCACAGGATATACTTCTGCAGCTCCACCATGACGTCTTAGATCCTGTCGAATGTCCCCACAATGACAAGGTGGTCCTGGCCTTGGATCTTAAAGGTGCATTCGACAACGTCAAGCACGAAGTAATCCTAGACCACCTCAGTTACACCAACTATGGCCATGGTGGTGGTAACATTTATTTAGGTCCTGAAGAATCTTCACCCCGTTTTTATAGGGGCAAGACTGCGGGCCGCTCCCACGTTGGGACGGGAAGGCCAAGCCTCACCGCCGCATCGTGGGCCTTCTGGGCAGCCAGGAGTTGATTAATCCATTCGTGGTTCTTGACCAATGAATAAAATGCGTCCGCCATCAATACGTGGTCCGTGTGGTGCTGTAAAGAGGGGCACTCCCAGAGCATGTGTTTGAAATCGTTAACTCCGCCGCAGTCGGGACAAAGAGGGGAGACCTCCGTGTACCTACTGATGATGGAGAGTGTGGGATACGAGTTCGTTTGTATTAGCCTGAGGGTCATGACTTGAGGCCTCGTGAGATTTCGATGTGGCAGGGGGAAAGCCCTGCGACTCATCTGATAGTGGCTAGTGATCTCGTTGAAGGTGGCGAGAATGTCCCTGAAACGGGGGGGTTCTGCCTGAAACATTTAATTACATAAGACAATTTCTTACAGAACGCCAAGCCTACATACGCATACAAGATGCGAAACATGGACCATACATAATCGGCTCGAGGGGTACACCTCAAGGTGCGCTCCTGTCTCCCCTCCTTTTCAATTTAGCCATGCCTCATCTTCCCTCAAAATTGGCTTCTCTGCTTGGTAGACATCACCGTCTTTACGCGGATGATATCACAATCTGGGCCACGCAAGGCAACCTGGGACACATGGAGTCCTGCCTGCAAGCAGCAGCGACCGTAGTCGACGACTGCGCCACCTACTGCGGACTCCAGTGTGCCCCAGCTAAATCTGAATTTGTGCACGTACGTCCCTGCCCTCGGGACACAACTCAGCTACGCATCAGTCTCCTCTCGGGACCGATCCAGGAGGCCAAGGAGATCCGCGTCCTTGGCCTCTTCATACACCACGAACGCAAGGCCGACATCACCTTGGCCAAACTTCGCAAGACGGGAGACCAGGTGGGCCGCATGGTCCGCCAGGTCTCCAACAAGCGGGCGGATTACGAAGCAAGGATGAATTGCGGCTTGCCCATGCTTTCGTAACGAGTATAATCCTCTACTCGAGCCCCTACTTGCACTTGCGTAAACACGATGATGACCAATTGAAGGTCACACACCGGAAAGTCATCAAGCGGGCTCTCGACCTCCCAGTCGCGACGTCCAACCAGACTTCTAGCTCTGGCCGTAGTGAGCACTTTCCGGGAGCTTCGAGAAGCCCACTTAGTCAACCAATATACGCGTTGAAATAAAACATATTTTAATGGGTCACATTTAAATAGCATCACCAAACTTTAAATACGTAATTTTGTGATTGAAATTAAACCAGTAAAGTGCAATTAATTGTGGCAACAAGTGAATTGGATTTGATTACGACCAAAATCACGGAGCATGCGCAGATGAGTTTTATTTCATTCCATGGCACGCGAGATTCACGACACCATGCTATAATCATCCGATATGAGCGCAGGCACATAAAAGGGGACCGCGTAACTACAGTAGAAGCAACTTCCAGCGTACTTTGCGCGCGTCCGCCTAATGCACGGGCAGCGCAATTTATGATCAGAACTCTCTCGAAGCTAAAGTCTGCTCTACATGTTTCTTAATGTGTGCCTTGCTATCTCATATTAGCACCTGTAGTGTAAACAGAAGTTGTATGTCCCGTGCCGAAAGAAAATTTTGGCGATCTTTTTCCAGGCACTGCTTGCCACTGTCAGCCACACGCTGAGAGGCCCTCAAAAACTCAACTATACCCGACAACGCAAGCGCTTGTATACTTGCCAGGCCATGTTTTCAGGGGCATTGCCATTAGCAACAGTATGCGAATGCTGCCAGGTCTTGAAAGAAGTAACCGAATGGGTCTTCGAAACCAACATCGTGCGCCCAAAAAAGCATTTCCTGGTGATTAAGGCTAAAATAGGCATGTATATGCAAAATATGCAGGCATAGGCATTTATAGGCACAATAAAGCAGTGAAAAGCCACCTATTTACGCATATTTCCTGCCATACACAAAAAGAGTGGGGCCCTGTCGCGCGGTAACAGACATTTGCTTACAATCCAGTCTGTACTTATCGCAGTCGTTGATTCGGGGCTTAGGAGCATCTACCTTCTAGAGAATCCACAGTTTGTGGTACGCTACAAATGGCTAGCGGGAAGACTGTTAGCGTAGGGACCTCTATGCCGTTCCCCCTTGTCGCCATCCAATTTACTCCGGCGATTTCAAGCATTGAATCCCTACTAACTTATTAAGCCTTCTATCGTTATAAGATTCCTAACTGTCTATTATCTTGACAGAACGGGAACTAAGACAATGAAGAGAGTCGACGGCGACAGGAGAATACATGAGGTGATGTGATTAGGACATGGGCAGGCATGTATAGGCTGGGGTCACAGGTCATGCCTAACCGGACGTTTCTAGCAGAGGAGCTCCACATGAATTGGACATAATTAAGCTGATGCCGACAACTCGGTGAACTCGCCGCGGTGACTAACTGGCTGTGTCCTTTTACTGCTGAGCGCAATCTGGAGGTTTCGATTCTCAGCCCCGGTGGCCTCGTTCCTAAGAGGGCGGTATGCAGAAACGCGCGTCCACCGTGCTTTTCGTGAGCGTTTAAGAACCACAGATGTTGAATAATATTCCGCAGCCATCCGCTATGTCATCGGTCTCAGATCACCACTGCAGTCTCAGGATTTTAAACCCGGCATTTTTTTTGGTACTTGATCAACTTGCGTGGGTCTCGGTGCAAACTATAAGCCTGAAATGACACAAAACTGGTTGCGATCCGTCGCAATTCCAGCCTGAAATGCGCCAAAGAAATAAAATACCTTCAATAATAAAATACCTTGTTTAATAGGCGCCCGTCTGTGTGTTTTTTGCTCTTTGTCCGTCGTCGTCTTCGCAACTCGCTTTACAGAATATGCTCAACCAACATGCCCAGTCTTACATTCTTACTGCATATAAAATACCGATTGTTTCACGTGGTGGATTTGCTAAGACCGAAATCGCCAAACACAGCAGGGACAGGACAACTATTTTAGATTTTTGTTTGCGTGATTATTGAATAAACTAAAAGCATTATTAAACATGTGCTTGCATCTTATTTGGCTGCGGCAATAATCATGCGCGAAATTACTCCAAAATATCTTTGACGTATGGTAATTTTTTTATAAGTTTCCCTTTTGTAGTTTTTAACGACAGCCTCGTAATATATCAAAATATTATGCCCACAATCGCGTGTACGTTGTATTTAAACAGTTCATAAATCATGGCACCTTTAAAAGCCATATGACAAAATTAGTCCCGTTTGTTTACTAATGAATAATTTATATTTAGCACATTCCATATCGTATGAGATTCCCTTTCGTGTGAGTTCGTCTATTTAGGAGCAGTGTGCTTTTAGTAACCAACCGTAACACGGAGACGTCGGTCCACCCGACTGCGTCTGATCAAAGTAGAAGCCACTCCCAATGACCAACATCATTGGAAGGCCACAGAGCACCCAGTGACATCACCAAGCCTTGTCCTCGTGAACTTCTGGTCGTTGACCCTCCGCAACCCGTGGGATCCCTCTATTGGATCGCAGCTGATACGGAATGAAAAGTATGGTGGTTTTCCGCGCGGGTCTTTCTCTGCTTCTACGCACCTCTATCACCTCTTCAGCACCGTTACGAGACGGAATCCGTTCTACAACGTGTCCCTCTCGTAGTGTACCATTAGCATCCACGGACACCACTCGAGCACCGATGTCGCCTGCGGCTTTCGCCTTGTAAATCGAAGGCACCATGTGCGAGACATACGAGGAATCGAAGCCCGACTCAGGCACGTGGTACTCGCCGACGACTTGAAACATCCACACGCACACCACGACGACCGCGAAAACGAATGCGGTGAGGCAGGCGCCTGATGCCTTCGTTCCGCTTTCCGTTGATGACGTTGTGCCGCGGGAAAGGCGGTCATACAGGTACGTACAGCTGCCATCGGCCGCCAAGGATGCCGGCAGCAGAGGCGACATCCGCTCCCTGCCCGAACAAGAGGAATCGCTAGCGGGCCAGTTGCTTCGTGGAAGAAATACGCTCACTTGCGAATATCGGCCGGGCCAGTAGGAGCGACCGAGAGTGTCTAGGCCAAGTTGTTGCGAAGGCCACGAAGCTGGGCAGCCGGAAGCCAGCAGGCATTCTTCCACCCAGCACTGGAGATCTTCAGGTGACGCTTCGTCGTAGCCGTGCTGCTGGTTATTCGCGTCATCTTGCCTGGAGGAAATCGTCCCGTTCTCGCCGCTCTCGCAAGATCCTAGGTTGTTATCGGCAGCTTCTGGCAGACTGATGCGGGGTGAGGCTAGAGGCGAAGCAGTGGTTTTAGATAACTGAGAGCTGCTGGAGCATTCATCTGAGGCTGGCCTGCTTTCCGCGCCTTCTGTGGCACCCACAAGCTCGTGCGTTGGTTCCTGTTGGTCTTCGGTAACAGAGCTTTCGGTTTCCGTAGAACTGGTGAGGTCAGACAATGTTGACACACTAGGCGGGCAAACCTGTTCAGACATCTTGAGAAGAGAAGTCTACAGCACATTGTTCAGATCCCCATAGTGGTGGTTGCTGCTCGATGGAACTCTTGTCGACTGACGGGCTTTGCTTTGATTACTTAGCAATCAGGGCCTTAGGAGTCGTCGGTGCTACTGCTGGGGTTTGCCACCTAAGCTTACGCACTTGATGATCATGTTGATGATGATTCTTTGTTTAATGGCACATACCAACTGGGGAGGTAGTCCACGAAATGGTTAGCAATATGACAAAAGTTAAGAAAAAACATAATCAAGAATGTTAAAGAAAGCGCTAATAAATCAAATTAAAAGATTGTAATAAGATAGTGAGCCTCGCATAAACAGGTATTGGAAAAAGAACGCAACATTAAGAATTCTTAAAGCAAAGTAAACAGTCTAGGAACAAATAAGTTAAATTTTGAGTAATAATAATATTATTATTATTAGTGCGGTCAAGCAGTATCCCCTTTATGATACCTCAGCAATGAGCTGGAATCCATCGATCACTTTTTTATACCGTGCCGGCGGTTTTCAACTCAACGAAAACAACGTTTGGGAATTCCGCTTACTAATCTAGGGCGCATTGATATTGGCATACAGCCACAGCAACGTTTGCCGAGCCGCACAAAAATATTACCCTAATATTATTTCTTTTTTTGCGTGATTTACTTGATTATTCTTGAAAAAATATAAAATTATAACAGAAAAAAAACAAATTCAGTGCTCACCTTAATGACCACCACTTGTTATCTCCGCTTTGTTTTACAGAGCAGCTGTTGGCCGCCCGCTCCAGCGTTTAGATTCGGCGTAACCGTGCGAACGCGCTCGTGCCCTTGCTCGCACGTTCGTCGTCCTCTTCATCTCACAGGTGGCTCCGATGCAGCTCATCATGCGAGCGTTACCATACTGTCTCTCCCTCTGCGAAGGTGCTGACGGCACTGGCCCACTGCCAGTCGGTGCGGTGATCTTGGTCTCAAATTCTTTGCCTCATTATATCACGATAGAGCTACGCTAAAATTTCGCATTACGAATTATGGTAATAGTATGACTTTATTCGTTTTTTATCCCAGACATAATGAAGCTTCCCCATTATGCTAGATTGGTAAAGAAGTAGGCGGCTTTAAGATGTTTTATACGAATTATATGTTACGAATATACTAACGCATAGAATAACAAAATATTCGTGCGTATAGTTGCTCGTGAGAACAAAGAACATAGAAGGCAAGAAGCTTAAGAGAATAAAAAATCTTATCCAATAACTATTATACTGTAAAGGAGGTTGGAAAAAATATGGCAAATTTAACCCTCGCTATCGTTGCATCCAAGAAAATCCTACGGAAGGCTATGCAAGTGTTCTTGGAAAGGAAGCGCCGCCAAGACGCCTAAGAAACAGAATGACCGGCGAGCTTAAGAGAAGCGCAAGCTGTCCATCGGAACTTCTGAACAACGGCTGCGACGACTCAAGATCTCATTCTTCGTCTTCGACCTCTAACGACCAGTCCCCAAAAAACACGCTACCGGCAGCAGAATACTGATGTGTTACTTAGTATCTAATAATAATAGTGATAAAGACGACGAAGACCGTGATAACCTTGAAATATGCATTTAGCAGAGGGAAAGTATAGCAAATGAACACGTATGCCCCGCAATGTGCCTGGTCTCGAGCGTTTGTTCTTGAAACAGACTGCTGACCTACTGGCCAAGGCATCCTTGCGCAGCTGCGTACTTCCTGTGGTGCCATTGTTTACATAATTAACTGCTGCTAGATTCCTGAAGCGCACATTTCAGTGTTTTCTAAGACTGTGTTACGTCTTTAAAAATGAAAAAAAAAACATTTTCGGAGTATTACATACCGAAACAGCGATTTGATTATGAGGCACGCTGCAGTGGGGAACCGCGGATTAATTTATACCACCTGTTTTTTTTCTGTTTTTTTTTTATTTTTCACTTGCACCCAATGTATGGTACGCGGGAGCTTTTTGCATTGCGCCGCAATCGCAATACGACGGCGGCCGAGATTCGATCCCATCGCCCAATCGCCGAGCCAGAGCCAGTGCGACCCCACGGGAGGATGTACTTTAATTGTTTCTCCTGAGTATGGGCACCTATAATACGCCCCCAGTAGAGATTATTTTTAACACGCGCTGGATTCAACTATCTCTTACCAAACTACGATTGTATCATTATACCACGCTGAAAGTTCAGTAACCTGTTCACTCCTCCGTATGCGTTTTCTGTAGTGAGGAAGAGACAATATACAACTTCTTGTGCCATGACGGCGTTTGACAATACCGAGAGAGGGAGTATTTAAAATTCTCTTTTCGTAAACTTCGCTTTCAACTGGCGATCCCGGGCGTCCTTTCATTTGAAGTCTCGACTATCGCGTACAATTGGAAGGGTGTATGCACCGCCATCCGAGATTTTATTTTTGATTCCAAGAGATTTTTTTCCGCGCCACAATGATTTCTTTCATTACTTTTTTTAATGTCGATTCGACGCAACTTGATTCCTTTCTTTAAATCTGTAATACTAAATTTGGCCTTTCTCACCAATTTGCAAATGAAATTGAATTCCCATGCGCCTTAGCTTAATCTACCTGAGCTTCGGCCCACCCCATCCCATATAATAGTGTGAGCCACGGAATGAGGGCAAAAAAAAACAAACGAGCCTGCTGTGCATGAAGGAGCGGCCGGTAGCAAAAAGCATTATTCATTTGGCTAGCCAGGTTGCAATCCTTGTATTCCAGCTCGGAGTCATTACTTGCTCAAGTATGTTCAATGGTATACAGGGTGTCCCAACTATCATGCACCAAGATTTAAGAACATCCATTTTGCCATGTAGCTGGACGGAACCAAGGCAATGTTTGCCGTCACTTGGAGATACTCAAATTACTTTTATTTGCATTTCCGCCTAATTACATATTTATTTTAATGAATAATTCAACTCAAATATTTTTATTAGATGAAAAGTGTACAATGAGAAAATTGTAGAGTAACATGAATTAATTTCCGATACAGCTTTCTGTTGCTCCATACATAATACACAAAGTGTTTTTCCTAGCGGGAAAGAGGCCCGCGAATGCACGCAAAGTGCCTCGAGCGGCCAGTCGCGCGGCAATATTGGCTTGTTTTCGCGAAACATTCTTTAAAGATTACATGTTTCAAGTTGCAAGTTTTTATGTCCTTCGCCTTTCAAGCGAAACTGCGACATTTTCCTTTCCCATTTAGTACGTGCTATTCCACATCGTCCATGATTTGTTTCCCCTTTATTTTCTGTGTTTCTAATATGAGCATGTAGAAATATTTTAACACCTCGTTTTCATATATCCCTCTTTATTTTTACCGCAGAAGCATTCTATGACTATGTCTCCTACGAAATTTACGTATCAGGATGAAACAGAAACAACGTCATAGCTCAGAATGATGGCGTCCCGCCATTACACTTCTGTCCAAATGCGCAGCAATATCCATCCCATTCACGGGTGGGAGAGAGATGAAAACTTCATCTGCAATCAAAGATGGAGGAAGTAAAGCCTTCTGTAGAGTTCCTGGCTGGTATAGTTCAGCACAGAGTTGACGAACTAGACCTGGAACTGAATGCTGCCTGCTTCCTTTCCTTCGCCTCATCTAGGCAGCAAAGCTCACGGTCGTTATCTCGGTATTCTACTCGAAATCTGTTCTAAATGTCGAGAAACGAAAACCTAGCCACCAAAGCGGACCCAGAAGCTGCTCTCCATATCAATGGCATTGACCGGCGTGGCTCTGTCCACATACGCTCTCACTCGCTTGTGGCAGCTCGCACATTAAACCGATTGAAACGCTTACAGTAATGCATGAACTAGACCAGGAAAAACATCGCCGCACAGTTAAGCACTCCGCACAGACGGTTAGCAAGCGAAGCTGAAACATGTGGCCCGGGTGTTTAGCAGTGGGTTAATCCCAACGCTGTATTAAAGCGTTTCTCAATTATTGGTTACATGTTTGTGTTTCTAGTGGAACGCAAGCACCAATGGCGCGCGAATGCTGCTAACGACGACGCCGAGCTAACTCGAGATATCGAATGCATGCCACAACGGCGAGCCGAGGAGGCGTCGTTGCGGGCAGAGCAGCGTCAACGTGGCAATGGCGGGAACACGTTGGCTAAAGACGTCCCTAACGGCACTTCCAATGGCGCGCGCGCTTGGGTGCGACGTAGACAACGACGTAACGGACGGCGCAGCCAATGGAGACGTTTACCGAAATATGTCGCGAACGGTTTTTCGTTTCGCCTAGCCATATACAGCTTTCGATGTAAAACAGCCACGGCATTGCTCCATTTGTATGATACGCTTTACCGACTATGAGGACTGATGAAGGCACGTGAGAGTTTCTTGAGTCAGCTTTAGCGATGTTTCACGAGAACCCCGCATGGATCCCTCGTGAGTAAAGCTTCGTCAATGTGAAAGAGGTCAATAGACCGAATTAGGTCGCACAGCCAGAGCAAGCACCACGCGTATGATCTTCTAGGTACTTGAGCACGAGCAGGGCACTTCGGAAGTTACTTGTCCCGCACACTGGTGTTTCCGCCGAACACCAACTAATTGTACACCTATTTTACGCTATGCTTTCATTATTCCTGTAGCTCGCTCCAATCTCAGCTTCTGTGGCCATCTAGTTCGCTTTAGAAATCAAAGAACCCCTTTCTCCCCTTTTCTCCAGGCCCTGACGGCGTCACCTATTCTGCCTGGGACACCTTGGACAAGAGGCAAGAAGAGCGCTTCTGAACAGCTTTAACAACTCATGGCAATAGAGGTACAGTTCCCCAGCAATGGAAGTTAAGTCGGCTGGTACCATTACTGAAGCCGGGAAAATCTCCGTTAGACTTAGCGGCATGTCGCCCTATTGCTCTTGCCAGCTGCATCGGCAAGGTTATGGAAAGGATGGTCCTTGCACGTCTAGGATGGTATCTCGAGCGTGACAATATCTGCCCCGCTTCCATGGCAGGCTTTCGTCGGGGTCAGCGTCATTGACCTCACAACGTTTGTGCAGCAGGAGAAAACCCTGTAAGCTCATATCAGTTGCCCTCTTTCTCGACGTGAAAGGCACGTATGACAACGTTGCACATGATGCCATCGTCACCTCCCTGGAGACTATTGGAATCGTCCGCTGCATGCTTCGTTGGTTATCCGACTACATAACTCGCCGGTAGTTTTTTGTGCAAACAGAAGATGGTCCCACAGCTGAACATTGCACGTACTGCGGCGTGCCTCAGGGAAAAGTATTGAGTCAGACGTTGTTCAATGTGACACTCATTGGACTAGCTGACGTTTTACCTAAGACAATCTGCCTCTCGATATATGTAGATGACATCTGCCTTTGGACTTCTGCAGTTACGCGGCTTCAGGTGCGTGCGCGTTTGCAACGGGCAGCAACCTTGACATCAGCATATCTTCAAGCACAAGGCTTGACTGTATCAACCGAGAAATGTGCATTGGTCGCATTCACACGAAAATTTATGACACCATACCCAGTTTGTATTAATGGACACACTATTGCCTATGGAAAGACCCATCAATTTTAGGTGTAATAATCACTGCAATCTTTCCTGCAGCCCTCATTGCACGTACTTGAAGAAAAATCTCTAGTCGATTGCCCAGGTACTGAGATTCATGTGCGGGAAAACATGGGGCACATCTGTACGCTCCATGCTTCAGTTGTACAGAGCTATACTTTCTAGGATACCTACGCTGCAGCCTTCCAGTGTTGTCCAATATGTGCAAGTAAAATGTTCGCTCGTTGGAGAGCTTACAGGGCCAAGCATTGCGCACTTGCTTAGGACTTCCTCGCGGTGCCTCAACACCTGCAACAATCCTCCTCGCCAAAGATCGTCCGATCCAAACATACGTTGCCGTGGATTATCTGAGGGCGCATATCCGTCATCTTTCCCGCGTTCCCGATCATCACTTGGCGTTCTTGCCTTCGCAGAGACCTCGTTCCACGTTCGTGACTTCAGATCGTGGCTGAAAGCTATGACATACAAATATTGGCCTTCTCTTAACCTCCCGAAGTGTCATCTCCACAAAATTGACCCATCCTTGAAGCTACAAGTGCCATCAAGCATTTCCCGCTCTGAGGCGACAGTCTTGTGCCGCCTCTGGCTCGGGGTGGCATTTACAATGGCCTACTCGTTCCGCATTGTAATTGGTGATACGACTCTTGTGCGAGTCTTGTGGAACTAGAGAAACAATTGAACATGTCTTATGTCTCTGTCACCAGTTCGACGTCGAGCGTGTAGCTCTCCGGACAGTATTGAACCGGCTGGACTCTCGACCATTTTCTGAAATGAAGATCCTTGAACCATGGCCCGGCCGTATGCGTCGATGGCACAGAAAGCCACGAAAGCTTTGTTGCACTACCTCAAGTCGACAGGTCTTGGCGACCGCCTGTAGACTTCGTGCGAAGTTTCAAATGTGCGCGAACCTGTGCTCTCTCTATTTCTTTCTCTCTCTTTTCATCCCTATACCCCCTTTCCCCAGTGCAGCGTAGCAAACAGGACGTGCGTTGGGTTAACCTCCCTGCCTATCCTCTCTTCTATTTCTCTCTCTCAAAGAACCCATTTTCTTTCGTCACGGATAGTAGCGTTTGGGTTTAGACCCCAATACGCTGATAAGGACTTATCGAAAACTTCTGTGACGCTATTTCGGACCATACAAGGTCCTCCGACGTGTTGCATCACTGGAATACTCCGGAACTCCATTTATTTCTTTGCTTTATTTTTATTTTAGTCAACTGCGCATTCTGCTGGACAAGGACATCAAGTCGCACACGATCATCTAGTTCCCCGCAGACTTGGGGCAGATCGAGGGCGCCCCGCCCAACCTCAACAAGTCGGCCCACAGAGCTGCGCGAGGAGTCGTTGGCCGTATAGCTACCGGGTGGCGCGGCGCTGAGGTTATGGACAATCGGACCCTCCCTCCTCAGATAATGAACTTACCAAACATTTTTACATGGGACGAAGACGATATCTTCCGCCACGTAGGAAACTAGGCAGACCACAGGCGTTAACACTCTGGG
>NC_051155.1:52196210-52220631 GCF_013339745.2 Dermacentor silvarum
GTTTCGACATACTAAGTGCCAGACGTGTCATCTATAACTCTATAACACGCAAGAAGCTACGGGAAGGCCGAAGCTGGAACTCGGGCTGCCGGTAGAATAGACACCCCCTACCTGGTTCACTCACAGCGCCCTCGGAGTATTTTTTGTGTTGTGGGCCTCATCCAGAGTCTATGTCGATCAGATGACGCTGACGCCATCACGTGCAGCAACCATAGCTCGTTTACGTGAATATCAAATGCGACACCTTGGAGCTGTATTAGCAGAAAAGGAAGTAGCGTGGTTGCTTACCGCGTCATTGAAGCGTGATCGCACCTTGCTCCACGGAGCCTTGCTCTGACGAAGGAAGCGAGCAGCCGCAGCGCGTTTTTAACACGAAAGTGTTTTATGCCGGGGTCCACAATGAACTTCCTGCAACGTATGTGACGTTCGGCGCCAAGGAGAATAATATTTTCTTGGCACACACGGAGCCGTCATCTAGGAGCGGTGAAGCGAAGTACTAAATTGTGATTCTAACGAGCGCCGATAGCGAGCGCTTTGGTAGTCACTGCGCCGCGGTGGCTTCAATGCGGTATAGCTGATGTTGGAATTTTCCGCACATAGTTTGTCTTTCGCGTCGGGATTAGCCTGTGGCGCGTCGTCACCTATGGAGTGCAGCTTCAACATGTAAAAGCCTCATTCTCCATGTACTTTATCTATGCACAGTGGCCAGTGATATTTTAGACGAGCGCTCGCATTTTGTTATTGCCTGACTTTAGTATGAAGGGCGCAAAATTTGCCGAAGATCTTTCTTTTTTTCCAGCGAGATGTAATAGTATCTTTACGGCTGTTTTGGCTTGCTCGGTCCTATGTCATCACGCACTACTACGTATGTAAATATGAAAGACTGCTGATTTGATATCATGCAGTGTTGTATTTGTGCGACCGTGCCGGTCTAGGGTGCCGTCGCCCAAAAAGATTTACGCATCGCTATTTGCCGCACAATCGTGACGAACGACACTTTCCTTGTGCAAGCCCTTGCCAGCTAACTGATATATGCTAGTAAATGGGTTATGGCATTTATTAGCTTAGAGGTGATATTGAACAGTAAATTGTTATTAATGCCATATGATTTTATTGAGAGAAACTTGAGTTATGACAGCAATTTCCGCAAAAGAATATAGCTAATATACGGATTCATATCTTGCAGATCGCCGAAAAGATCTGCTTGGGAATAAATTTGTGCTACGCTCTTCATGAAGAAAAAAGGCGCCAGGTAAATTAATATTTTTTTGCATAGGAAACATTGATAAGCAAATTTAGAATGCATAGGCGGTGCAAAGCTTTAATTTATTTGTTTTCTGCTACTTGATAACGCTTATATAAAGGCTAAGGTGCTATTACTCATGGAAATGATTGTAATTTTGTAAGTGTTTCACTGACGTGGTGCACTGCCTCCTGCGCTCCGTTCTGCAGCCTCGCATCATATATCAAGCGCAGTTCCTAAGATTGACTGCTCAACAGTGGGACAAACTTGAGGTTATCAACAGAAGTGCCATGAGAGCAGTTACGGCCCTCCCTCGTTTAACACATATACCAACGCTACAAGAGCACGCACAGCTTAACACCATTTCTGTGCTCGTTGAACAGCGCCAGCTAGCAAGAAACCTCAAAATATGCCACATACCGTCAGTCGACGCTCCATTCCTATTTTTATGGAGATTGTGCCATGACTACGAACTTGGACAATTTTCCACCATGGAATTAAACATCCCTAACCAATAACAAGACGATAAAGCTCCGCCGGTGTGTTTAACCGATTGCAACGACAGAAACACCGTACCTACGGGACGCTGTGTGATATACACGGACGCGGCCGTTAACTCAAAAGGAAGACAAATAGCCTTCTCAAGTCGGACACACCCTGGGGTCCAAGCCACTCGCAGCTATGCAACAGAATTTTCAGACCCCTTCCTATCTGTGAGCGCCAGGCTATACACGATGCGATTGAAACCCTTGTCCACTTGCCTAACATCAAGGAAGCCCACGTCTATACTGGCAGCCTCGGCGCAGTTAAACGTCTCAAACCAGTAACGAAAACATTGGGTATTTGTGAGCAGACACACAAAATTCAAGATTATACACGTGTGAATGTTACTGTCCACTGGCTCCAAGCACATGCTCATGACCACAACAATGACCTTGTGGATCGCATTGCTCACTCTTTCTCGGAACCCGTAACACCTCCTGTTTCCCTTCCCTCTGACCCGCGCTCGGTTTTCATTGCCCGAAAATCCGTCCTCCGTCGCGACACTCGATCGTGCCCTCATCTCCCGCCTGCTTGCTCATTTCCCCACAATCTTTCTTGGGTGGAGGAAGTCTCTCTCCGGCGACTTCGGGCCAGGGCGGCCCTTACACCTTACACACTTGTTCTTGGGGTCAACCGTAAGAAGACATTGCCTGGCGTCCGAAGTGCTCTGCTCCTCTGTCTGCAGCGGAAGTCCACCATCTGCTTTGGACGTGTCCTGGGACAAAGACAATTGGAGAAAGGGTTCTGAAAGGCGTGAAATTAAACAGTGACCAAGTAGAAGACTATGATGGATGGATCATGGGCAACGCAGTCGCTGTTGCAGTATCTCTATGAAACAGGCCTACATGTTTATATTTAACGCCATTATGGTGTTATGCCGCGTGGCAAACCAACAAAAAATGTGGTTGATCCCTCTATATAGGAATCGGTATAGAACACGAAAGTGAAACGTGTCTTCCCAGAAGTAGTGTAATGTTTATTGCACATTGATATATAATGTCTATTGGTGTTTTGTGGCTAAAGCGCCCTTAGGCGTTGATGCACCCACGCTGACGCCTGGTGGCACGTCTCCTCCATCACGACTACCAACGTCGATGACCATGAGCAACCGTCGTGCATATGGAAGCTGCACTACGCTGCACACGCTAGCACAACGCGAAAGACGAAGCACGTAACTGACACACTAATACAACGCGCAAGACAAAGCACGTAACTGAATCGTCACCGAGTCAAATCAGCGCGTACAGCGCGTCGTAATTGCAGCCTCCGCGATCAACTTCAGAACATTTTCAGAGCTAATTGCGGAGGCCACGCTCCGCTGTGCTGAGTACGGTGAACGCCACCTAGGTGGCGTTGGTAGTGCTTCTTGATGCCAGCGTCCCTTCGAATGCTGGCATCGAGGCGTCGTAGTGCTGAGACCACCGAAGCGTTCACTGTCGGTGCGCGTTAGTGTCATAATGCAGTACTTCTCTTTTCTGCTCGTAGGCGGCGGCACCGCCCCGAGCAAGAGCGCGGGTACACGGAGGAGTGTTAGATATATAAGGCGCGTCTGTGTAGCTCTCTGCAAATGCGTTTGTGGCGCAATGGGTTAAACGCTCGGCGATCTATCGTCGCGGACCGAGAGGTCGTGGGTTCGATTTCCAAATTTTTCATGTTTGTGGAACTTTTTCTTCTGGTTTCTTTCTTTGTATTATGTTCGTGTACATTGTAAGCTGACGTATTTCCGTGACGGAAATACGTCAGTGAAGTCTGGTGGACCCCGGCATAAAACACTTTCGTGTTAAAAAAGTGTACTTACGCCATAAAATTGAGCATCCTTGTGGAAAACAATCGCAAGGTAGCCGTGCGGCAACTACTCAATGCAAATGGAGTTTTCAGAAGTCTTGATTACCTATTTTTCAAACGCCGTGTATTCGCCATGGGTTCAAAGCTAGTTGTAAAATGCTAGGGTTGACAAATTGCGTAGTGTAGAAAATATTGGACACGATGTTCCTGCCCCATATGTTAGTACTGGTAGAACGCAATGATTGTAAACGTTTTTTCTTTTTTTAACGACAGTGGTAAGCTTCCTGTCAGGATTTAGTAATGCCTGCCGTGTTCACTCTAACCCTTATTTATTCTTCTGTAATTTTCTTCTCATGATCAGGGTCCCCTGTGTGTAATTGACTTAGACAAACGTGCTCCTGTAAAGGCTCTAGAAACTGACCGGCTATCCCGAATTCTTGTTCCCTTGCCTGACTGTAGAACATTATCTTTGTCATCCGCATAGAAATCCAACCCTACTCTTACTCTTTCTTGGTTAAAGTCCTGAGTCATTGGTTCTAATCTGTCCCCAGTGTTACTGAATCGGACAATGTCATCTGCAAACCGAAGGTTGCTCAGATATTCGTCGTTGATCCTCACTCCTAAGCCTTCCCAGTCTAATAACTTGAATGCTTATTTTAAGCATGCAGTGAATAGCACCGGAGAGACTGTGTCCCCTTGCCTAACCGCTTTCTTGATAGGTAACTTTCTACTTATCTTGTGGACAACCAAGGCAGCTGTGGAATCTGTATATATTTCCCAAAATATTCACGTATGCCTCCTGTATTTCTCGATTATGCAATGCCGCTATGACTGCAGGTATGTAGGCTGAATTAAATGGATTTTATAACCTATGAAAGTCACACAGAGAGGTTGACCGTACACCGGAAATTTCTCGATTACCTGATTGATCACATGGATGCGATCGATTGTAGAATATCTGCGCCCTAAAGCCAGCCTGTTCTCTTGGTTGATTGAAGTGTTGCCCTGATTCTGTTGGAAATAATCATAGTGAATATTTTCTATAATTGTGAAAGCTAGATAATGGGCCTATATTTCTTCACGTCTTTGTCTCCCTTCTTATGGGTTAGTGTAATGTTGGCATTCTTCCAGCTCACTGGCATACTTTAAGTCGTGAGCCATTGCTTATAAGGGGCCGCCAGCTTTTACAGCATGATATTGGCTCCATGTTTCATTAAATCTACTATTATCCTATCCTCTCCTGCCATTTTTCCTCGGGTGATGTCTTGCAAGGCCGTTCTAGAGTCATCGCTAGTTATAAAAGAAGCCTCTGCACCCTGTTCATCACTACGTCGAATGAAGGTAGCGTGGCTGCTCTGGGAACTGTACAGTTCAGTATAGAATTGCTCTGCTGCTTTTACGATATCATCGAAATTGCCGATGACATTACCCTGCTTATCTTTCGGTGCATACATCTCGCATTGTCCAATTCCAAGTTTTCTTCTCACTGATTTCACGCTGCGGCCATTTTTTTACGGTTTCCTCAATCTTTCCCACGTTACTATTTCGAATATCCCTTACTTTCTTCTTGTGGAGCAGTTTTGACAGCTCCAAGAATTCTGCTTGATCTCTTTAGTCTGACACTTTCATGCTTTGTCGTTTCTTTATTAGGTCCTTTGTTACTTGGGAGAGCTTATCTTTCCCAAGCAAGTACTTGGCTCCTTACCTCCCACTTCAATATTTGCTTCTGAATTCAGGCTAGTTACGTTTTCATTTATTACGTCTATGCTATCTTCATCTTTATGTTCCACAGCTGCATATTTGCGAACACCAGCCTGCATTTGCCTGCTTTTACCCTTACTGCGTCTAGGATACAAGTGCTATGTAGCTTTAAATATATTATGTTGATAACCCCCATCCGCCACAGACAACTCCACGTCGAGCGCTTCAGCTTGATGCATAGCTAGTGAAATGTTGCTGCATGCAGCAAGGATGCTAAGATAGTAGAGGTGGCTACGTAGTTTTCATTGGGGTGATCCCAACAACGTATGCTATGTTGAGTTACCATTTGGAACTTGGGTTGGCAATGAAACTGGCACTTCTTGCGCTTGCTGACGTGCTCATAAGGCTTCAAGATTCACGGATGACAGGGGAATATATGGTAGTTCAGGCGACAAACCTATCGCTGTCATTGACGATCATCTGCGATGCTTGCTACCACAACGTTAAAACGAAGCTCTCTTTGTCACATCCTTCTACTTCCCCGCGGCTTGTTCTGCTGTCCAGCCGATTGGCCGGTGCAGTAAATAGTGTAACCGAGCACCATATAGAGTGCCAGGAGAGGTGGCCCGGGAAAACATACATGCGTACATTTAAGGAAAAGCCTATAGCAAGATTTAAATGTTTATTAGCCCGGTTTCTGAGTCGTTCCGGAGGGTGATCGACATTACAGGGAATGTCATTGTCTATCCAGAGCAAAAATAAAAAAAAAAGTTGGCGCAGTTTCACCTTAAAGGCGAAGCATCAATTGCGATAGCAAATTTGTAGAGAGCTATACGGAGTAATGATAGTAGCTTAATCAGCTGTGTAAACTTGGACATGCAACAGCACCGGCAACACGCAGAACTGTTGTTGACGCCGTCGGCGTTTTACCCGCGTTCGCACAAAATGCGTGCGGCGTTGGTGACTGTTGCCGGAGCCTCTGATATAAATAGGCACTTGGTGCCGCAGCTAAACGTCGCTTCCCCCCCCCCCCCCCCCCGGGCTTTCGCGCGTCGGAAGAGGGCGCGTTTGCTCTACATATATGGTGATTGTAAAGGAGGAAAGAGACAGAGACGCCTACTTCTGCAGCCCTTAAAGGCCCGACCACATTCGGCGTTTTCCCGGCGTTTCCTGGCGTTTCGTGACCCGGCGCCGCTCAGCGTCGACGCTGAGGGAGGCGCCAAGCCGAAACGTCGTACTCAAGGCACACCAGAAATCTCGGCGCCGGCGCCGCCGCCGGAAGCGGATCGATGAGCGCCGACTTGGCGCCGACCAATCAGCGCATGGCTGCGGCCGCGCTGCTGGCAACTTTTGCAAGCGACTTCCGCAGCAACCATTTCGCGTGCGTGCCACCATGTGGCGCCAGTGTCTCGTCGGCGAGGCGGCGCCGTCTGAGAAAGCAGCCGCTCGTACCTTCGAGCGCGCTGCCGTGAATGTGTGTGCGTGTGTGTGTGTGTGTGCCGCAGAACTATAAACAGGGCTTAAAAACCTTAATCGGGAACATTACTCATAGTTCACTTGAATGACATTGCACACTGCTTCTGGTTAAATCTGTCTGGTCACATTGTGCGGGGTAAGTGGTTCTTGAGGGAAAGGGAAAGGTTGGCGCTATCTTCTGCAGCCCTTGAGGGAGCACGGCTCAGCGCCAACGGGGAGGGGTAAGTGGGAGCGAAAGAAGGGATAGAGTGGAGACGCCATGGCTGGGCGAAGCAAAACCGGCAGGCATAGGCGGCACGTATCAGGCCGAGATGGAAGGCCTTGGCGTGCTGCAGAGTCTGCAGGGGTGTTGTGCCAGGCCGGTCAGGCCCGGGGTGGAGTGGGAGGCCGTGAGGCCTGATTGTGCGACGCTGGACTGGCGCTGTTTGCGTGCGTCTCATGTGGCTGGGTGACCTCTCCGGCGCCGTTGATGCAACGACGCCGAGAGACGCAACGGCAGGAAACGCCGGTGAAAACGCTGAATGTGGGCCGGGCTTAAGGGAGCACGGCGCAGAACGCGTGTTTGTTCTCCGCCGTGCTTTCACTCCCCTTGAAAGCGCGCGTCCCTCGCGCCCTTTCACTCTCACATACAGCGTTCGGCGGCGCGCGGCGACGATTTCATCTCCATTGACGTCATACGGAACCTCACGGCGATAGCGACGGCAACGACGACGGCGACGCCGACGGCAGAAATCTGCTTTGGAGTGTCCATATAATTGCTATCGCAATAATACAGGCCAATTGTTCAAGGCTCTGTGGTGATGAATGGGGGCCTTGAGATTCGGCTTTGCCATTCTGAAAATTAAGAGCCGAATGACTTGGCCTTTTTGAGGATGGCATGACCAACCATGCACGAACTATGTCATCTAGCACTGGCTTCGGAATTTACAAATCGCTAGTAGCAATATAGCCTGTTTGGAATAGTCACACGTTCTCTACAATCATAAATATATTGAGTCAATGCCACACATCTGAACTTTGAAAAATTTGCTCTAATATATCAATCATTGAATTTTTAATTGGGAATACTGACAGGGCTAAACATCTAAGTTGTCTTGAATGCTGCTTTGACAGCTTTCATGGCATTTTCACTCTGAAATGGCACTTTGTGATTACAACTAATTGACCTGGATTACATGGCAGCGCCACGTACTCTACAAGAGTTGAGTGGCCGGCGTCCACTTTGAGCGTGAATACGTACTCTGGAACGATTCTGAAATCAATGGGTTTTGATGGGAATAAATACGTAACAACAAGCTTCATGAAATTTTTACAGCTTTTGTTTTCTTTTATGTTATCACTCGCTAGTATGAAAACAGATTTTTTCTGGGCCCAAAGCCTCAATATTTGTTGATTCTAAATGACTGCTCAGTGTTTTACGAATCAGGCAATATCTTCTGCAGAATAACATGGACTTCAGGACAGCCGTACGGGATTGCTTAGCAACGGGCACTGTGGCACTCTACAACGCAAAGCCAGTAAGTACAAGTGTGGAACATGTTCGCTGAGGGTTTCGTCAGCATTTGCTTTTGTGCGACTTTTAGTTCTGTGTAGGGTCGGCCATAGCAGACAATGTTTTTCCTGTATATTGTGAATGAGGTACTGTCATACATGCTATCCACGAGGTAGCTTCAGCTCTATGTCGTTAACCAGTTAAAGTACAGTCTTTTGAAGCTTCTTTCTTCTCGTGAGGACAGCAGGTGTCCCTGCCACTTCTCATTTGCGATATACACGCAGCACTACCGAGAATAGACAACATACGCAAGCAAGCATCACTCGTGCTGCAATGCAAAACGGATATTTAAGAATACGACATTTGCATCGACAAAGCCGTGGCAGTGAGCCCATCTCTGCTCTTCGGAATCGAGCTATAGATACTGCCAGAATGCATTCACTGGCGTATATTTTCTGTGCACACACGTCAGTTATAAAAATACACCTTGGTAAGCCACCTCAGCAGCTGCAACGCCTGCAAAGAGGAAGCATAGACCCCCGATATAAAGTATCACAGAACGGAAGGAATGGAGTGCCGTCGTAGAACGCCACCGCTATATCAATCAATCAAAAAACTTTATTCCATCCACAAGTCTGTTAGTTTGTGGAAGACGAGGGCTCGAAAAAAAGTGGATCTATCCACTTGAGAAGCTTCAAGCCCCCGTGTACGTGACATACAGTGAGAGCGTGGAAATACAAAATGTTTGTACACGTTATACAATGATAAGTCCCTAAGGCATTAATGACAATAAATTCATCGATGCTTTATACAATTTTAACAATGCAAAAAAGAATAATTCGGAAATCTGGAATTAAATTATACATAATGCATAGCTTTCACACAAAAGAAATTCATCGATCCTTCGCAACAAAAGTGCCTTGATTGCACAGTTCCCAGTTGTCTCTAATTTCATTCCGTATTGATGAAGTTCGTTTAACAGCTTTGGAAGCGTGTGGCGAAGCATTTGTTTTGTTAACATAAGGCGTATAAAGGGTATTTTCCAGGTATCATCACTTCGGGAATTATAAGACCTTGTGAGTGATGTCAACTCTGAAAGTGTACGTAGAAGTCCCTCTCAATCGTATTTATTCTTTCTGGTAGATTTAAAGAGTACAAGTTATGCACAGTTACAATATTGTATTTTATGAAATAAAGGTTTTGTGTGTGCAGTTTTTCAACGCATGCAATGTGACGAAGTGCTTTCTTTTGTAATATAAGCAACTGGTTTAGGTTCGTTAACGTGGTTGTGCCCTGCACTAGACAGCAATATGAAGTTTGACAGCAGCTGGTAAGTGGAACTTGAATTTCGCCAGAATTCCTACTGCCCCTGCAATCTGCGTAGCAACATGGTTAACTTGGAAGTCCCAAGACAGAAGCTTTTGGAAAACTACACCAAGTGACTTTACAGAGTCAACAATTTCTATACGTGAATTCCCTAAGATTAGATTCGAAGTGGTTGCTGCAGGGGACTGTTGAGGTGTGAAGATAATAGCTTTTCTTTTAGCTATGTTAATTTCAAGCGAACTTATTGTGCTCCACTTCTGTAAATCGCGGAGGGCTTCATTAATATTACTTTGAAGAGTTTCATAACGATGACCGCGAAAAGAAATTGTATCATCTCCATAAGTTATGTACTGGTTACCTTGTGAAATGTCATTTATAGAGAAATTTAATCGAAGTGGTCCAAGTATGCTCCATTGGGGGATACCTGAGATAACTGCTTTGCACGAAAATAAATTTCCCTAAATGCAAACACATTGCAGTCTACGTTGCAGGTAGGATGTTAGAAGCGCGAGCGGTTTGCCTCTAATTCCATATAATTCAAGTTTTTTAGTTAGTGTTAAGTGGTTTAGACAGTCGAGCGCCTTCGAGAAGTCGATGTATATATCAGCTATCAGGCGTTTTTTATCAAGGGCCTTTAGAATGATTTCTTTTTGCATGACAAGGGCAAGTTCTGTAGACCTGCCTTATCATAATCCGAATTTGGTGGGGCTAATGAAATTGTACTTGCTGGCAAACGCAATTTTTCTAGCGTACATTATTATTTCTAAACATTTGGACAACACGGGAAGTATGAATATCGGCCTGTAATTTGATAAGTTGTTTTTTTCTCCGCCGTTGAATATTGTAGTAACTTTTGCTATTTGCATTTTCTTCGGAAAAACTCCTGTCGAGAGAGCTAAATTATAAATATGCATGTGCTGTGCCAGTATGATGTCAAGAGTGTACTTTACTGGCCTGATTTGAATGTTGCCAATATCACCCGTTAAGCTGTTCTTAAGAGATTTGTACACATTATTTATTTCACTCTCAGTTGTAGAATTCATATATATGCTCGTAGAATTTCTCGAGATACCATTTACTGCCTCCGGAGAATGTGAGCTAGTGACTAGATTTATAAACTAGTGAATAAATTCTTAAGCTAATTCAGCTATTTGTTTAATTTGATTGTTCAGCGTTATTTCATGAACCTCTCCATTTTTATGCCCGATTTAGTACCTCTAATTTTCCTCCACATTCGGTCCAATTTCTGTTTTCTCCCGATATCCAAGTAAAAGTATACAGATAGTTTCGCTTCGTATTCCGCAATAAGGCATTAGTTTTGTTTCTATGTGTTCGAAATATGTCCCAGTCATTAGTGTTACGCGTTTGAAGGAACCTGTTAAAAAGCGTATCTTTCTTTGTAATCATCCTAAAGGGATACGGACACAAAATTTGGCGGGTGGTTTTTTGAGTCGGAACAAAAGTTGAACTGTTGAAAATGACGAATTCAACAAGCTGCTTGGAAAAATGCACGAGAAACATCTTTTTTGCGATTTTCTGTTGCACCTTGCCTCCAAGCGGCGGCCAGCAGAAGCTGAAATTTGACGTCATAACACCCACCCACCCGCGCGCGCGCGTGCGGCCAAGGTCGGCCACAGCCGTCGCAGTGTTTCCGGGGGTGTCGGTCCCTTGCAGCGTTTGTTTAACCCCTTTCGGCGATCTTCGCGCGTGGTCCGTCCGAAACATTATTCCCGTCGGCGCTCGACGTAGGTGGTGCGTCTTACATGCGCCTTCCCGCTGTCGTCGCTCGGTATTGACGCGTTCGTCGCGGCGGAAGGAAATGCGCAGACATTGCTGTTCTAACAGCATCGTCGGTCGTGGCATGCCGTCGCACACGTTTCCCAGAGACGAGAATGTGCGTAAACTTTGGATACCTGCCTGTCAGCCATCACGCCCAGCCTGGAGACCTCTAAAAAATGACTTCATTTGCGCAGACCACTTTGTCGACGATGATTATGTGACCAGCCGGGCTGTGCTGAAAAGCCTCGGCATGCCGCTCAAAAGGCAACGCAATGTCGCTGCCGCTGTGCCATCGGTATTCTCACGAAAGCGCAAGGCAGAAATGATCAGTGGCGCGTTTGAAAAGAGAAGGCGAAAAGATGTCGGTACTGCTTTCGTTCACTTGCAGCCTTCTTGAGCAGTGTGAGGCCGAGGCTGGGGCGAGATGCCCGAGGATGGGCACGGAGGCAGGAATGTCGTTAAAAATGTTGGCAAAGCGTAGTAAAACAATACAAGGCTAGCGAGCGCGACTCACGAGATCACTCCTGCATGGCAGCGGGGCAGACACATACACACAGCTCTGCTTATCCACAGCATAGAATAAATGGGGAGAACTCCACACAGATGCTGCCATCTGTCGGGCGGCTGGCGAAGTGGACGTGCTTAGAGGTACTGATACCTCACAGCAGTTGCTCACTCCGACGGCATAAACTACTATTCAGTCATCCAGGCAGTGCTGATGTACCCCGCAGCTGCCTCGCCTGCGTGCGCTCTTGAAAAAGCAAGTTTATAGAGGAAATGACAGATAATTCTTGCACTAGTATCTGGTGCAGAACGAAATCTTCGCGCTACAGTTCGCGCAAACCTGGCAGGCGCCTGCTCTTCGTCGCTTGACGCGGAAGGCTCGTAACCGTAAGCGGTAATATCTCTTGCCAAGTTGGAGTGGTCCTCGTCTTTAGACATGTCCTCATCGCGGGTAGAGGCACCAGAAGTCGAATCCATGTGTAAAACAAAGGAGTCTTCGCAGTAGAAGGGCGGGAAGGGGAAGTTTATTGCTCGAAGAACCGTAATAACGCGTCCATACTGGCCGTTCGAGTCAGTCCAGAAGCGCCAGATCACGAGCGAGCCGCTCGTGCCGAGCGCGCTAGTAGCCGTCGTCGTCCTCTTCCTCTAATATTTAACACACTCCGGGGCCTGAGGTGGCGAGTTCTAAAGGGTACAATTTCTGCACAGGTCGGATCATCTGTGAGCCACTGGGCATTTTAACTTTACACGCACGGACGTTGCCATCTTTACTTCGGATGCAGTCACTTACTACCCCAGTCTTCCAGAACATTCTGGGAGCCTTGTCTTCGTGAATAATCACAACATCACCTTTACTGATGCTGTGTCAGTAGATATTCACGAAGCCATCGCTTCCACAGTTCCATTATTAGCTGCCTGTGGACCCACAAACTAAGCAGCTCAGTCTTTCTTTCTCCCTGTTCGTCAGACGTTTTAGGATTAGACAAGAGACGGCTGCCTAACAAAATATGAGACGGGGTTAGCATGTCTGGCTCTTTAGGAGAAGAGTAAATTCGCAACGGCTTCTGTTTCAGTCAGCAAAGTGCTCAGTTGTTGTAGGTCAACAGACGCCCTTCCCAATGACTTGCGAAGACACATCTTCACAATCCTAACTAACCGCTCCCAAAAACCACCCCACCAAGGAGCTCTCTCTGCAATAAATTTCCAAGTTATGCCGTGGGTAGAGCAATACTGGCTGACTTTCTCTTTCCTCAACAACTGGTGCATGCTAGCTAGCTCACGTGCAGCTTTCTTAAAGGTAGTAGCGTTGTCTGAGTAAACTGTTCGCGGTGTTCCACGTCTTGCACAAAATCCTTTGAAAGCCATGAGAAAAGCGTTAGTAGTTAGACCAACCACATGCTCAAGGTGAATTGCTCTAACTGCTGCACACGTGAATAGCACTATGTACACTTTAACGCCATTGCAATTTTTCACAAAAACTGGCCCTGCAAAGTCAACTCCTGTAACCTCAAAGGGACGCGAATTGCACACACGATCACTAGGAAGAGGGTCTGCCGGTGCACTCGCAGCCTTGAGTCGGAAACGAGCACAAATCACACATTTTCGTAGCACTCTCTTCACTGCTTGTCGCACTCTGGGCACCCAGAACTGGGCGCGAAGTTCATTTAATGTGTCACCGACACCGCCGTGGAGCACAGTTTTGTGAGCTTGCAAAATGACGAGTCGCGTGACCGGGTGGTTGGATGGTAGCAGCACAGGCGTCTTTTCGTTGTATGTGACATCGGCGTTCTGAAGGCGAGTTCTAATCCTCATGACGCTTGTCATGTGTAGAATAAGCTTGTCAGCAGCTGTGTCCCATAGCAAACCAAGAACTTTCGTAGGAGCCATTGCTGAGACAGAGTCCAATCTATCCGTGATGTACTTTCTTAACTCATCATCATTGGTGGACCATTTTTGCAGCTTCATGCCCGCTTTGCTGAGGATGAGATTTGCTTCGTTATAAAGACAGAAAGCTTCTTTTGAAGAAGGAACTCCTGTGACAAGATCGTCAACGTAGAAATTCTCGGCAAGTTGCATGGCAGATGATCTCAGCGTAGGATCGATGTGCTTGAAATGATACTGGAGCGTCGCTGATAAGAGGAATGGACTTGCTGTAGTTCCAAATGGCACTCGTGTCATCCTATACTCCACTATTTTCGGCACATGTTCACTTGACATTGGCGTGCTGTCAAACCATAAAAAACGCAAGGCGTCGCGATCAGGCTCTTGAATGCCTATTTGAAGAAACGCCTTTTGTACATCTGCAGTGATTCCAATCTTGTGTAGCCTGAAATTCACAAGCATTTTAACCATGTTGTTGTTGATCTTGGGTCCTTTTTCTAATAATTCGTTCAGAGACGCTGCTCCATGCGTGTGTGACGAGGCATCGAAGACCACCCTCAGCCGTGTCGTCGAGGATGATTCGCTGATAACAGCATGGTGCGGCATGTAGTAACATCTCTCTGCCGAGTCTTTTCCGTTGACTCTTTCCGCGTGATCATCCAGTTCATACTGCCTGACTGCCTTGTCGTACTGCTGAAGAAGCTCCTCGTTACTACCAAATCGCCGCAATAAACTGTGTAGGCGTCGAACCGCAACACTTCGGTTGTCTGCTAGGTATGTGTTGACGGATTTCCACGGTAGCGCTACTTCGTACCTACCGTTCTTGAATGCTATGTTCTCCGTGAATTGCCGGACCACTTCATTTCCATGCTCGTCGTGGGTAGAAGGGTCAGAAATGCCTATGCTGTCTAGATCGCAGAAGTGCTGTAAGGTTTCAGACACGTCAGTCTCTGTGCAACTCGTGCGAAGGACACAAACGTGCGCGCGAACTTCTTTGAAAATGCGACCGTCGCATGGTACAGGCCCTTGAAATGTCCAGCCAAGCTTGGTGTTGATCGCAGCAAGTCCTGTCACTTCGTCGTGCGACCAAACATCGTTTAGCACGAGCTTCCACATTTGATCGGCTCCAATGAGCAAGCTTATGCCGACTTCTGTTTTTAGGCCAGGAAGCGATACAAAGTCAGCAATAGACTTCTTTTCATTAGCCAGCTTCTGCACAAATGACTGTGACTGTGGAGGTTCAAGCAAGTGATCACAGATAAAGGGAACCTCCAAAGCCTCGATTTCGTGTTTGGAGCTGTCAAATTGGCTCATCAAAGTCACCTTAACCAAGTTGAGCTGCTCTTTTGGCGCACCGCTCGAACCACCGAACGCTTTCACTTCAACATCTACCTTCTTCAGTGTTGGCAGGCTTAGTTTTCTGGATATATCTTCTCTGATAAACGTTCTCTGGCTTCCGTTGTCCAGGACCCCTCTTATATAGCAAGAATTGCAGTCGCTTAGAGCCCATACTCGGAACGTCTGCAGTAATACGTCATTTTCAAATAAATTGCTTGTAGGTGCTTGTGCGGCAGCATGCAAGCTCGGGGTTTGTCGTTCACTCGGTTTCTTCTTGCTAGCGTAGTTGGGGTCACAAACAGCTGTTGCGTGCTTGCCTTTACAGGTAGCGCAACGGATATTGCGTCGGCAATCTTTCGAGCGGTGGCCTGATATCGTGCACTTGAAACATCTGCCCGACTTGGCCAAAAGGCTCTTCTTCTCCTGCAGGCTTATTGTAGAAGTGCACGTTTCCGTAACGTGGGTGGGTGAAAGGCAGAAAAAACAATTACCTTTCGTCTTGCTGGATTCGTTGTGTAACACGGAGGCGGTAGGCGTGGCACAGGTCTTCCTGTCACGCCTTCCATCGTGCGTGTCGCGAACGCAGGAATCCTGGTGACCACTTTTTTCACGAGCTTCGACCTCCAGTCGGAGAAAATCCAATAGCTGGCGCAGCTCCGTCTCTGACGACTGGATCTCATCGGGCTTTTGTAGTAAGCTCTGTCGCTTGTAGTGTTCCACCACGATGTCATTGGGGATCGCTTTCGTTAGAATCTCGACGAGCATCGCAGCGTATGAAAGCTCCGATCGTCCAAGAGCCTTGAGACCTCTCACGTTAATGTGTACGGTATCCAGGAGATTCCTCATAGCGGTCACGTCAGTAGAAAACCTCACTGGTCTCAGCATTCGAAGATTCTCCAAGTACTTCTGCTCGATGATCCTCACGTTGCCGAAGCGGTTGGTTAGAATTTCGATGGCATCTGCATATGATGCGTCCGTCACTTGAATTCCCTCGATCGCTTTGACCGCTGGTCCAGCCAAAAGGGTTTTCAAGTAGTGAAAGCGGTCGATGTTCGTTAAACAGGTATTTTCGTGGACGGCATGCTTGAACATGTCCCAGAAGGGCTGCCACTGTTGCACTGTTCCATTGAAGTGAACCAAGTCGAGCTTCGGAAGTCGAGAAGCACCGACAACTGGTGTTGAGGTATCACCGAGGGCACGATGTCCCGAGATCGTACCTGAAGCTGAGGCGTCGTTAGGTGTCGGTAGGCCTCGATCCGCGGTTGTTTGAGACTGAAGTTGTTCGATGTGGTGACAGAGAAGGGACAAGGTTGCTGACGCGTTGTCTTCATAATCCGCGACCGAGATGTAGTCTTCGGATGCTTGCTCGTCCGTGAGGTAACCCTCCAACTGTTCGTTGAGCACCCGTAGTCCGTCGTTGCAGTTCTTCAGTCTGTCATGCAGCACTCGAAGCGCCGGAGCGCTAAAATGACTCGATTCCATGAGTTGGCTTGCCTCGTTTCGGAGACGCGTGTGCAAAGCTCGTTGGGTTGCTCGCTTGCCCTTGATCCGCTCCATCTTCGTTGCCGGCGAAGTCCTTTCGTTGTCGGGTCGCTTGGATCACAGAGTCCCGGATTTCGGCACCAAAAAATGTAAAACAAAGGAGTCTTCGCAGTAGAAGGGCGGGAAGGGGAAGTTTATTGCTCGAAGAACCGTAATAACGCGTCCATACTGGCCCTTCGAGTCAGTCCAGAAGCGCCAGATCACGAGCGAGCCGCTCGTGCCGAGCGCGCTAGTAGCCGTCGTCGTCCTCTAATATTTAACACCATGCTCGCGATGGCGTCGTCGGCCAGCTTCGAATGACTGCGGCCGGCCGGCTGGCTATCCGACGAGGGTGTCGTGACGTCACGCCTTCCAACTCCCGCGGGTCGAGCTGCGAGGGACGCGCTCACAAAAACGCCAAAAATAAAGCCGTTGGCTAAACAATCAGCTAAGTGACTACTTCTTTTCGGTGTAATCACACACTGAGGATTCCCTTTCAGCATTTTTGTAAAATTTTCAGATTTTTTGCTCGTATCCCTCTAAGGCATTCCTTATTTATCCACGGCTTGCGCGCTTTTTTACTTTTTGTGTATGATATCTGGAAATGACTTCCAGTGTACATCACGAAATAGGCGCAAAAATTCGTCATATGCATCATCAGAAGTTTGAGACATGTATACGGCATCCCATTTTATTTTTATAAGGTTATTGCGAAAGTTCTGCAATTTTTTTTCGCGAATATCCCGATTTTTGTTGGTTTGTGGAAATGTCGCACGGTATCGATTAAGCACTTTTTGGGCCACCAAAAATAGGTAAGTGATCACTAATGCTAGATGCCAATACACCGCCAATAACGTTGCGCTCAGGTAGGTTTGTTATAAATAGGTCAATCGATCTTTTCGTTGTCTTTGCCACTCGCGTGAAATCTCTTATCACATTAGTAGAACAGTATGAAGATAGCATTGTCTGCAACTAGTGTTGAGCATTTGAGGAATTCAGCATGTCGATGTTAAAATCACCACCCAGTATTAGTACCAGGTCATTTTCACATGCATAGGTCAATGAACCTTCCAAATATACAATGAATTTACCTGCAATTCCATCTGGAGGGCGGTACATTACAGCTAGAATATATTTCTGTGATACAATAGCAACGCACGCAGCATCATGTGTTATAAAAGAAAATTCTGGAAGTAGGTCACAAGTAATTCACCTTTTGATATTCAGTAACACTCCTCCACCACGTTTATCTTGGCGGTTTAGACGAAAAATCTGGAAATTATCCATCACTATAGCATCGCAGTCCGAATTAAATCATGTTTAGGTCAGCATGATTATGTCGGAGTAGAATCAAAGTTGGTCCAAGAAGAGGTTTAGCAAGTCTTGTTTATGGTAGGCAGATCTGATGTTTAGGTGAAGGCACGTTAGTCCAATATCGTTTTCGGAAGCTGCAAGACTGTTAACGTCTTCCGGTTGCAATGACATTATGATTAGAAGTGATGTTCAAAGGCGTGACGCTATTCACTCAAACTATTTTTGCAATGTCACTTTGACTGCTTACGCGAAGTACTATGTTAATCCTTTTAAACCAAATCTTTCCATCCCTTGTCCATACGAATTTCCACTCGCATGCCTTTTTCTAACTAATTACCATTCCAAGCAACTTCTTGAGAGTAGGGTAGAGGCGCTCGTTAACAAATACTGGCTTATCACTTGAGCGACCGATGTCATTTGTCGAGAGCCTAGTTTTCAATGCTTTGAAGCAGAAAGGCGTCACGCTTGGAGCGGCTCTTAAATTGCACTATTATGTTTGAACAAGAAGAATCATTCCTGGTCTTCACTCTGTGGCAAACATCAATGTCCCTTACGGTTACTGGCTCATTCAGAGCTGTACCTACTTGTTTCAGTATTTCATGCAAATTTTAATTCCTTTCCTCCTCTATGCCCTTGATTTCCACACTGAGGTTCCAGAGTATTGCTCGATATTTATGATTCTTGATTCATGATCTGCAAGCTTTTTCACAGTCCTATCACAATCTCCTTTCAGCCTTAGGTTCTCGTTTTTGAGAGCTTCGTTCTCTTTTTGCAGCACTTCGTTTTTCACTTTGCTTTCTTCCAATTTCAGACTTAGGAACTCAAGGCTTTCTTTGACTTCTCTCAACTCCTTCGTCAGATCCCGTTCCATTTTAGATTTAAATTCTTTAATTTCTTTTCTCATATCTTCGTCGAAACAACTAGACATGGTTAGACAGGGTACCAAACGAACAGTAGACAGTTATGGCAGCGGAAAAGCAGCAAAACAAAAACAACGTAGAAGAAATATATATATATATATATATATATATATATATATATATATATATATATATGTATGGGAGTGATATACAACCTGCGGCGACAAGCAAGACGTATTTTCAGTCGTGCTCTTCGCTGCCCCGCTGCTGCCAAGTCGCTATACCAGTTCGCTGATGCCAACCGAACAGCCCTAAAATACCTCAAACTTGTACCAGTCCATCTAAGACGTTCACCCGGGAAAGAATGCGAGCAAAAAGAAGCAATTTGACAACGGCATATGTGACTATAGGCGCTCGACACGTGTCGAGATCTTCTGGGGAGCAACAAGAACAAAACGAAGTGCTTCAAGTGAGCAGCTAGCCTCAGATTGGTCAGGCGGAGGAAGTCAATTTCGCTGAAACCACGTGGTGCAGTGGTGACACCTGCTGCGTTGTGACGGTGCTGGAGCACGTCATGCCAGCAAATGACTACTGTGCCCAGATGCAACCAACCAATCGAGAGCAGCATTTCCTTGTTCTGGGGGTTATTGACTCGTCCCAGCTCCACTACCGAAATGTTTCCACAATGATAGGGAACGGGAAAATTCAACATTCACACATGTAACCTTGCAAATAATTGGTTCCCTGATTTGTTCAACGAGTACTTGAATTTGGGTCTCGTCAGGTAAGATTCAATACCTACCTCAAATACCAGATAGGTAGTTGATGTGGTATTTGTAAGAGGAATTCATCAAGAAAGTTTAAAGTGAAAATATACGTGTCATACCTTAGCTTAGGCTATCTCCTATTATTTGTCATGCGCAGTGTATCATCACACTACCCCAGACGTAGCAGGTAACAATAAACATGCACAACTAATGGATCGTGTCATGATTCACCGTAACGCGGAACAATATTGCATTTTCGTAGATGGTGGACAGAGATAAAATCTGTAGCAAATTTTTGTACATGACCGTATTTTTTACGTTCCAGAAAATCTTTCCTTTCAAAAAGGAGGAGCTCATGCGCCTGGTACAGCATTTCAATGTAAGGAACGATACATCTATGCCATAGCGGTGCATGAAAATCTTGAATAGACATGTCAAACAGTATTTTTTAAATTCAAATGTTCGTAGCACATGAGTACCTAGAAAATGTGGTACCATATTTAGATTTATAGTGCTGAAGACCCACATTTTACAGATGATTTCTTCAGTAAGGATAAGGTGGCGTAAAAGGACAAAGCTTAAAACAGCAACACTGATCTAACATCAAGTCATCGGGTAATACAAGGCGAATAATTCATGTTATCATTGAACTTTCAGTGTTTTATGGGATATATTTTCGCTTTTCTTGCCCAAAATGTTTATTCGATCTCCATGCTTACAAAACGTTGGAACGTATATAGGGCGTCTCAACTTCATAAGCTTTTTAAAGCGCAAACAAAAGACAAGGCACAAAAGGAAGGTCAAACACAGGACAGGCGCTACTTTCAACTGTTTAGTGCACAACGTCGTTAAAAATATATTTAAAAAAGGGAGATGCGCAGAACCGTTAATGAAAATGAAAAAAAAATTCTTGATAAGGAAAATGAAAAAAAAACATGATAAGGAAAAAAACGTGATAAAGAAGATATATAATAAATGCCTGACTAATTAACATCGTCGAGGTATCCAAGCTCTTTTGCATGGACACTTAAAGAAGTTTCACTGATGCAACCTTCCCCTCTGTTTTCATGCATCCTCTCTCCCCCCTATCATACACCAATCCATGTTTTGGAAGGTAACAGAGCTAAACGGACAAGGCCTTAGGCAAAGAAGAACACGGCCCTAGCGCTGACTCAACTGAAATTTATTATGAGGAAAATCACATTTAAAAACACGGGCGCTGCACATGCGCAGCAGGAACCATCCTGGTGACGTCTCAAACCACACGTGCAAAAAAAACCAGTGCGTCATCCGGCCCGTGTTTATAAATGTGATTTTCCTCGAAATAAATTTCAGGTGAGTCAGTGCCAGTGTCATGTTCTTTTTGCCTAAGCCCATATGTCCAGCTGTTACACACGGTAACAAGAAACCATAAATACTGAGTCGCCATCGCTTCTATCCCTCTTGGACCTCTACAAGCTCCAGCAGCAAATATCAAAGAACTGATTTAAATTCATCGCTGATGTAATTAGCCCTTGCAAAATGCATCACTTGAATACTGAAGCGATAAATCTGAGGGACGCTTCTTCCAAAAAAAATGTGGTTGATCCCTCTTATATAGGAATCGGTATAGAACACGAAAGTGAAACGTGTCTTCACAGAAGTAGTGTAATGTTTATTGCACATTGATATATAATGTCTATTGGTGTTTTGTGGCTAAAGCGCCCTTAGGCGTTGATGCACCCACGCTGACGCCTGGTGGCACGTCTCCTCCATCACGACTACCAACGTCGATGACCATGAGCAACCGTCGTGCATATGGAAGCTGCACTACGCTGCACACGCTAGCACAACGCGAAAGACGAAGCACGTAACTGACACACTAATACAACGCGCAAGACAAAGCACGTAACTGAATCGCCACCGAGTCAAATCAGCGCGTACAGCGCGTCGTAATTGCAGCCTCCGCGATCAACTTCAGAAACATTTTCTTCAGAGCTAATTGCGGAGGCCACGCTCCGCTGTGCTGAGTACGGTGAACGCCACCTAGTAGTGCTTCTGCGAGAACGCGTTGGTAGTGCTTCTTGATGCCAGCGTCCCTTCGAATGCTGGCATCGAGGCGTCGTAGTGCTGAGACCACCGAAGCGTTCACTGTCGGTGCGCGTTAGTGTCATAATGCAGTACTTCTCTTTTCTGCTCGTAGGCGGCGGCACCGCCCCGAGCAAGAGCGCGGGTACACGGAGGAGTGTTAGATATATAAGGCGCGTCTGTGTAGCTCTCTGCAAATGCGTTTGTGGCGCAATGGGTTAAACGCTCGGCGATCTATCGTCGCGGACCGAGAGGTCGCGGGTTCGATTTCCAAATTTTGCATGTTTGTGGAACTTTTTCTTCTGGTTTCTTTCTTTGTATTACGTTCGTGTATGTTCGTGTGACGTATTTCCGTGACGGAAATACGTCAGTGAAGTCTTGGTGGACCCCGGCATAAAACACTTTCGTGTTAAAAAAAAAACGTGGGCAGCTTGCACTAGTTGTGTCAGGCTATAGTAAACAGTGGAGCTGGTGATCGACCTAGCTTCTTATAGGTTTTACTAGGCTTGGCTAAGTTTTGCTAGGAAATGCTAAGTGCTGCTAGGCACAGTATTCCGAATCGGCTGGTCGCCGACGCGCAGATTCTCGCTTGGCCACGCGACGCGCTTGAAGATGAGCGGCTTCTTCTTCAGTTGTACGGATTCTTTGGTCGTCTCATGTCAAGGCTACATGTACTCGCCACAGAGTCAACGAGAGTTCTACCGCCATCGCCGTGGCTCCGAGCTTTATATCCCCGGTGACGTCACGGCCAAGCTGCACCTCCACATTTGCCGGGGCGTGGCTCGTCGAAGCCTGCGGAGCCGCCGCCAGAGGTGCCTGCTGCTGTCACGGACACCACGCGCGTTCGACGCGAACGTGGGGAAACGGGGAAACGCGAATGGCGTCGGTAGTGGCTCTGCGCGTTGCCTCGTTGGTGCTGCTGGTTTATTTCGCTCTCTCTCTCGCTCTCACTTCCTCTCTCTATCTCCCGAGCATAGCGCTCGCCGCGCGCATGCTCTCCTTCCCTCTCCTTAACGTCCCATGTCAAGGCAACATGTGCACAGCACGGAGAGGAGGCGAAGCACAACCGCTCCGCGAGGTGGTTGCTAGGCAACGCTTTCACTCGGCGAGGCGGTTTTTTGGATTCAGCAGACACATTACGGCCGGCGTAAAGAGCTCCGCTCAGCTGTTAAAACTCAGCAGTGTTCCTAAAATACCGCTACTCTAGCGGGCCTAGGTTTCCCAGAGATCTTCTGGCCATTTGATCGAGCTGCCTGTGGTACATGTGTTACCTGTTAAACTAGGAAGACTAATTTTATTATAATAACAATAAGGATCTGTATTCACTAAAATAGTTCGTGAGAGCAAATGCTAGCCAGTGGTGTCCTTGGACAAATTCGTAGTGAAAGCGGCTGGGCGAGCCGTCTTGTAGCGCAGTAAGCATGGCATTATGCTACGCAGCTTGAGGTAGCGGCTACCATCCCGGCCGCTGCAGCCGCATTCCGATGGGCGCGATATGTGAAAACACCCGGATACCTTTATTTATGTGCACGTTAACAACCCCAGATGGTCAAAACTCACCTGCCGTCCGGCACTACGGCATGCCTCATATTGAGATCGTGCTTTTTTCACGTAAAACAGCCAGAATTATATATATATATATATATATATATATGAAAGCGGCCGGCCTATGGCGAATATTACTTATGACGACAAGGCTTTGTGGGACTCGGCCAAACAAACCTGACTGGAAAACTGTGTTTAGAAGCTAACAACAACTACACGAAAGTGCGTGAGTTCACTGTAATGGTTTTTTTAACAATGAATGAACGTATGACAAACCTTGCCAGTTCAAGTAGTACCTAAAATTTAGATTTTATAGGAGTGTCCCAATAATCGTACCTGCGGCACACATTCGCTAATATTCTGCGAGTTAAAAACGTACGTCTCGCTAATGCGCCTCACGTGTTCAATTGGAGAGATTTTTGTTCCCGAGTGCGACGTTGCACTAGAACGTGCTAAATAGCTTATTCATTCACAAGGACGTAAAATTTTTTATGACAGGAAGATATGCTTAAGCCGGTGCGAAACACGCATGTAACCTTGTTTTGGTTCTATTGTTATTTTACTCAAGAAGAGGTAGTGGTTTAGTTTCGAATTTAATTATACTCGTAATTTTTCACACACATTTTAATGTAAAATGAGGTTTTACATTTACACGCTCTAACTTTATGATGGCAGAAATATGCCGCAGAAATATGTACCTTAAAGGCATAACAATCATTATTCGTTGTTAAACGAAAACTGACTAGATTGATGTGATCCGCCGAATTGGCTGCAGCATAAACTGATAAATGGTATTGAGTTCATTAAGCGTCATTTAAGTGTGCAAAACATCACGAAACTAAAAAAATATTATTTCTTTTATCTCATATAAACAAACTCCGAACATTTACACGCCAAAACCACGATATGAATATATAAGGCACGCCGTAGCGTGGGGAGGGGGGGGGGGGGGGCTCCATACTAATGTTGACCACCTCGGGTTCTTTAACATGCACCGAATGCATGCTAGACGGGCGTTTTCGCATTTCACCCCCATCGAACTGCGGCCACCACGGCCGGGATTTGATGCCGCTCCCACGGATTCAGCAGCCCAGCGCCATAGCCACTACGCCACCATGGTGGGCTAATTCGTTTTTTTTCTTTGGTACCGATTATTCCTTTGTTTTATTCTTCATATTATCAAACATATTTCGTATTTTCATTCCAGATGTGTCTTCGGGGTGACATGCTCCCCATGGATGCCTCTGTAGCAAACGGAGCAATCCGCCATTTTCTAAAG
>NC_051155.1:52220731-52279093 GCF_013339745.2 Dermacentor silvarum
ATTAGAGGAAGTGGACGACGACGGCTACTAGCGCGCTCGGCACGAGCGGCTCGCTCGTGGATCTGGCGCTTTCTGGACTGACTCGAACGGCCAGTATGGACGCGTTATTACGGTTCTTCGAGCAATAAACTTCCCCTTCCCGCCCTTCTAACTGCGAAGACTCCTTTGTTTACACATGGATTCGACTTCTGGTGCCTCTAACCCGCGATAAGGACATGTCTAAAGACGAGGACCACTCCAACTTGGCAAGAGATATACCGCTTGCGGTTACGAGCCTTCCGCGTCAAGCGACGAAGAGCAGGCGCCTGCCAGGTTTGCGCGAACTGTAGCGCGAAGATTTCGTTCTGCACCAGATACTAGTGCAAGATTATCTGTCATTTCCTCTATAACTTGCTTTTCAAGAGCGCACGCAGGCGAGGCAGCTGCGGGGTACATCAGCACTGCCTGGATGACTGAATAGTAGTTTATGCCGTTGGAGTGAGCAACTGCTCAGTACCTCTAAGCAGGTCCACTTCGCCAGCCGCCCGAAAGATGGCAGCATCTGTGTGGAGTTCTCCCCATTTATTCTATGCCGTGGATAAGCAGAGCTGTGTGTGTGTCTGCCCCGCTGCCATGCAGGAGTGATCTCGTGAGTCGCGCTCGCTAGCCTTGTATTGTTTTTCTACGCTTTGCCAACATTTTTAACGACATTTCTGCCTCCGTGCCCATCCTCGGGCATCTCGCCCCAGCCTCGCCCTCACACTGCTCAAGAAGGCTGCAAGTGAACGAAAGCAGTACCGACATCTTTTCGCCTGCTCTTTTCAAACGCGCCACTGATCATTTCTGCCTTGCGCTTTCGTGAGAATACCGATGGCACAGCGGCAGCGACATTGCGTTGCCTCTTGAGCGGCATGCCGAGGCTTTTCAGCACAGCCCGGCTGGTCACATAATCAACGTCGACAAAGTGGTCTGCGCAAATGAAGTCATTTTTTAGAGGTCTCCAGGCTGGGCGTGATGGCTGACAGGCAGGTATCCAAAGTTTACGCACATTCTCGTCTCTGGGAAACGTGTGCGACGGCATGCCACGACCGACGATGCCGTTATAACAGCAATGTCTGGGCATTTCCTTCCGCCGCGACGAACGCGTCAATACCGAGCGACGACAGCGGGAAGGCGCATGTAAGACGCACCACCTACGTCGAGCGCCGACGGGAATAATGTTTCAGACGGACCACGCGCGAAGATCGCCGAAAGGGGTTAAACAAACGCTGCAAGGGACCGACACCCCCGGAAACACTGCGACGGCTGTGACCGACCTTGGCCGCACGCGCGCGCGCGGGTGGGTGTTATGACGTCAAATTTCAGCTTCTGCTGGCGGCCGCTTGGAGGCAAGGTGCAACAGAGAATCGCAAAAAAAGATGTTTCTCGTGAATTTTTTCAAAGGAGCTTGTTGAATTCGTCATTTTCAACAGTTCAAATTTTGTTCCGACTCAAAAAACCACCCGCCAAATTTTGTGTCCGTATCCCTTTAGGATGATTACAAAGAAACATACGCTTTTTAACAGGTTCCTTCAAACGCGTAACACTCATGACTGGGACATATTTCGAACACATGGAAACAAAACTAATGCCTTATTGCGGAATACGAAGCGAAACTATCTGTATACTTTTACTTGGATATCGGGAGAAAACAGAAATTGGACCGAATGTGGAGGAAAATTAGAGGTACTAAATCGGGCATAAAAATAGAGAGGTTCATGAAATAACGCTGAACAATCAAATTAAACAAATAGCTGAATTAGCTTAAAAATTTATTCACTAGTTTATAAATCTAGTCACTAGCTCACATTCTCCGGAGGCAGTAAATGGTATCTCGAGAAATTCTACGAGCATATATATGAATTCTACAACTGAGAGTGAAATAAATAATGTGTACAAATCTCTTAAGAACAGCTTAACGGGTGATATTGTCAACATTCAAATCAGGCCAGTAAAGTACACTCTTGACATCATACTGGCACAGCACATGCATATTTATAATTTAGCTCTCTCGACAGGAGTTTTTCGAAGAAAATGCAAATAGCAAAAGTTACTACAATATTCAAAGGCGGAGAAAAAAACAACTTATCAAATTACAGGCCGATATTCATACTGCCCGTGTTGTCCAAATGTTTAGAAAAAATAATGTACACTAGAAAAATTGCGTTTGCCAGCAAGTACAATTTCATTAGCCCCACCAAATTCGGATTCTGAAAAGGCAGGTCTACAGAACTTGCCCTTGTCATGCAAAAAGAAATCATTCTAAAGGCCCTTGATAAAAAAGGCCTGATAGCTGATATATACATCGACTTGTCGAAGGCGCTCGACTGTCTAAACCACTTAACACTAACTAAAAACTTGAATTATATGGAATTAGAGGCAAACCGCTCGCGCTTCTAACATCCTACCTGCAACGTAGACTGCAATGCGTTTGCATTTAGGGAAATTTATCTCCGTGCAAAGCAGTTATCTCAGGTATCCCCCAAGGGAGCATACTTGGACCACTTCTATTAAATTTCTCTATAAATGACATTTCACAAGGTAACCAGTACATAACTTATGGAGATGATACAATTTATTTTCGCGGTCATCGTTATGAAACTCTTCAAAGTAATATTAATGAAGCCCTCCGCGATTTACAGAAGTGGAGCACAATAAGTTCGCTTGAAATTAACATAGCTAAAAGAAAAGCTATTATCTTCACACCTCAACAGTCCCCTGCAGCAACCACTTCGAATCTAATCTTAGGGAATTCACGTATAGAAATTGTTGACTCTGTAAAGTCACTTGGTGTAGTTTTCCAAAAGCTTCTGTCTTGGGACTTCCAAGTTAACCATGCTACTACGCAGATTGCAGGGGCAGTAGGAATTCTGGTGAAATTCAAGTTCCACTTACCAGCTGCTGTCAAACTTCATATCGCTGTCTAGTGCAGGGCACAACCACGTTAACGAACCTAAACTAGTTGCTTATATTACAAAAGAAAGCACTTCGTCACATTGCATGCGTTGAAAAACTGCACACACAAAACCTTTATTTCATAAAATACAATATTGTAACTGTGCATAACTTGTACTCTTTAAATCTACCAGAAAGAATAAATACGATTGAGAGGGACTTCTACGTACACTTTCAGAGTTGACATCACTCACAAGGTCTTATAATTCCCGAAGTGATGATACCTGGAAAATACCCTTTATACGCCTTATGTTAACAAAACAAATGCTTCGCCACACGCTTCCAAAGCTGTTAAACGAACTTCATCAATACGGAATGAAATTAGAGACAACTGGGAACTGTGCAATCAAGGCACTTTTGTTGCGAAGGATCGATGAATTTCTTTTGTGTGAAAGCTACGCATTATGTATAATTTAATTCCAGATTTCCGAATTATTCTTTTTTGCATTGTTAAAATTGTATAAAGCATCGATGAATTTATTGTCATGAATGCCTTAGGGACTTATCATTGTATAACGTGTACAAACATTTTGTATTTCCACGCTCTCACTGTATGTCACGTACACGGGGGCTTGAAGCTTCTCAAGTGGATAGATCCACTTTTTTTCGAGCCCTCGTCTTCCACAAACTAACAGACTTGTGGATGGAATAAAGTTTTTGATTGATTGATATAGCGGTGGCGTTCTACGACGGCACTCCATTCCTTCCGTTCTGTGATACTTTATATCGGGGGTCCATGCTTCCTCTTTGCAGGCGTTGCAGCTGCTGAGGTGGCTTACCAAGGTGTATTTTTATAACTGACGTGTGTGCACAGAAAATATACGCCAGTGAATGCATTCTGGCAGTATCTATAGCTCGATTCCGAAGAGCAGAGATGGGCTCACTGCCACGGCTTTGTCGATGCAAATGTCGTATTCTTAAATATCCGTTTTGCATTGCAGCACGAGTGATGCTTGCTTGCGTATGTTGTCTATTCTCGGTAGTGCTGCGTGTATATCGCAGATGAGAAGTGGCAGGGACACCTGCTGTCCTCACGAGAAGAAAGAAGCTTCAAAAGACTGTACTTTAACTGGTTAACGACATAGAGCTGAAGCTACCTCGTGGATAGCATGTATGACAGTACCCCATTCACAATATACAGGAAAAACATTGTCTGCTATGGCCGACCCTACACAGAACTAAAAGTCGCACAAAAGCAAATGCTGACGAAACCCTCAGCGAACATGTTCCACACTTGTACTTACTGGCTTTGCGTTGTAGAGTGCCACAGTGCCCGTTGCTAAGCAATCCCGTACGGCTGTCCTGAAGTCCGTGTTATTCTGCAGAAGATATTGCCCGATTCGTAAAACACTGAGCAGTCATTTAGAATCAACAAATATTGAGGCTTTGGGCCCAGAAAAATCTGTTTTCATACTAGCGAGTGATAACATAAAAGAAAACAAAAGCTGTAAAAATTTCATGAAGCTTGTTGTTACGTATTTATTCCCATCAAAACCCATTGATTTCAGAATCGTTCCAGAGTACGTATTCACGCTCAAAGTGGACGCCGGCCACTCAACTCTTGTAGAGTACGTGGCGCTGCCATGTAATCCAGGTCAATTAGTTGTAATCACAAAGTGCCATTTCAGAGTGAAAATGCCATGAAAGCTGTCAAAGCAGCATTCAAGACAACTTAGATGTTCAGCCCTGTCAGTATTCCCGATTAAAAATTCAATGATTGATATATTAGAGCAAATTTTTCAAAGTTCAGATGTGTGGCATTGACTCAATATATTTATGATCGTAGAGAACGTGTGACTATTCCAAACAGGCTATATTGCTACTAGCGATTTGTAAATTCCGAAGCCAGTGCCAGATGACATAGTTCGTGCATGGTTGTTCATGCCATCCTCAAAAAGGCCAAGTCATTCGGCTCTTAATTTTCAGAATGGCAAAGCCGAATCTCAAGGCCCCCATTCATCACCACAGAGCCTTGAACAATTGGCCTGTATTATTGCGATAGCAATTATATGGACACTCCAAAGCAGATTTCTGCCGTCGGCGTCGCCGTCGTCGTTGCCGTCGCTATCGCCGTGAGGTTCCGTATGACGTCAATGGAGATGAAATCGTCGCCGCGCGCCGCCGAACGCTGTATGTGAGAGTGAAAGGGCGCGAGGGACGCGCGCTTTCAAGGGGAGTGAAAGCACGGCGGAGAACAAACACGCGTTCTGCGCCGTGCTCCCTTAAGCCCGGCCCACATTCAGCGTTTTCACCGGCGTTTCCTGCTGTTGCGTCTCTCGGCGTCGTTGCATCAACGGCGCCGGAGAGGTCACCCAGCCACATGACACGCACGCAAACAGCGCCAGTCCAGCGTCGCACAATGTGACCAGACAGATTTAACCAGAAGCAGTGTGCAATGTCATTCAAGTGAACTATGAGTAATGTTCCCGATTAAGGTTTTTAAGCCCTGTTTATAGTTCTGCGGCACACACACACACACGCACACACATTCACGGCAGCGCGCTCGAAGGTACGAGCGGCTGCTTTCTCAGATGGCGCCGCCTCGCCGACGAGACACTGGCGCCACATGGTGGCACGCACGCGAAATGGTTGCTGCGGAAGTCGCTTGCAAAAGTTGCCAGCAGCGCGGCCGCAGCCATGCGCTGATTGGTCGGCGCCAAGTCGGCGCTCATCGATCCGCTTCCGGCGGCGGCGCCGGCGCCGAGATTTCTGGTGTGCCTTGAGAACGACGTTTCGGCTTGGCGCCTCCCTCAGCGTCGACGCTGAGCGGCGCCGGGTCACGAAACGCCAGGAAACGCCGGGAAAACGCCGAATGTGGTCGGGCCTTTAAGGGCTGCAGAAGTAGGCGTCTCTGTCTCTTTCCTCCTTTACAATCACCATATATGTAGAGCAAACGCGCCCTCTTCCGACGCGCGAAAGCCCGGGGGGGGGGGGGGGGGGGGGAAGCGACGTTTAGCTGCGGCACCAAGTGCCTATTTATATCAGAGGCTCCGGCAACAGTCACCAACGCCGCACGCATTTTGTGCGAACGCGGGTAAAACGCCGACGGCGTCAACAACAGTTCTGCGTGTTGCCGGTGCTGTTGCATGTCCAAGTTTACACAGCTGATTAAGCTACTATCATTACTCCGTATAGCTCTCTACAAATTTGCTATCGCAATTGATGCTTCGCCTTTAAGGTGAAACTGCGCGAACTTTTTTTTTATTTTTGCTCTGGATAGACAATGACATTCCCTGTAATGTCGATCACCCTCCGGAACGACTCAGAAACCGGGCTAATAAACATTTAAATCTTGCTATAGGCTTTTCCTTAAATGTACGCATGTATGTTTCCCGGGCCACCTCTCCTGGCACTCTATATGGTGCTCGGTTACACTATTTACTGCACCGGCCAATCGGCTGGACAGCAGAACAAGCCGCGGGGAAGTAGAAGGATGTGACAAAGAGAGCTTCGTTTTAACGTTGTGGTAGCAAGCATCGCAGATGATCGTCAATGACAGCGATAGGTTTGTCGCCTGAACTACCATATATTCCCCTGTCATCCGTGAATCTTGAAGCCTTATGAGCACGTCAGCAAGCGCAAGAAGTGCCAGTTTCATTGCCAACCCAAGTTCCAAATGGTAACTCAACATAGCATACGTTGTTGGGATCACCCCAATGAAAACTACGTAGCCACCTCTACTATCTTAGCATCCTTGCTGCATGCAGCAACATTTCACTAGCTATGCATCAAGCTGAAGCGCTCGACGTGGAGTTGTCTGTGGCGGATGGGGGTTATCAACATAATATATTTAAAGCTACATAGCACTTGTATCCTAGACGCAGTAAGGGTAAAAGCAGGCAAATGCAGGCTGGTGTTCGCAAATATGCAGCTGTGGAACATAAAGATGAAGATAGCATAGACGTAATGAATGAAAACGTAACTAGCCTGAATTCAGAAGCAAATATTGAAGTGGGAGGTAAGGAGCCAAGTACTTGCTTGGGAAAGATAAGCTCTCCCAAGTAACAAAGGACCTAATAAAGAAACGACAAAGCATGAAAGTGTCAGACTAAAGAGATCAAGCAGAATTCTTGGAGCTGTCAAAACTGCTCCACAAGAAGAAAGTAAGGGATATTCGAAATAGTAACGTGGGAAAGATTGAGGAAACCGTAAAAAAATGGCCGCAGCGTGAAATCAGTGAGAAGAAAACTTGGAATTGGACAATGCGAGATGTATGCACCGAAAGATAAGCAGGGTAATGTCATCGGCAATTTCGATGATATCGTAAAAGCAGCAGAGCAATTCTATACTGAACTGTACAGTTCCCAGAGCAGCCACGCTACCTTCATTCGACGTAGTGATGAACAGGGTGCAGAGGCTTCTTTTATAACTAGCGATGACTCTAGAACGGCCTTGCAAGACATCACCCGAGGAAAAATGGCAGGAGAGGATAGGATAATAGTAGATTTAATGAAACATGGAGCCAATATCATGCTGTAAAAGCTGGCGGCCCCTTATAAGCAATGGCTCACGACTTAAAGTATGCCAGTGAGCTGGAAGAATGCCAACATTACACTAACCCATAAGAAGGGAGACAAAGACGTGAAGAAATATAGGCCCATTATCTAGCTTTCACAATTATAGAAAATATTCACTATGATTATTTCCAACAGAATCAGGGCAACACTTCAATCAACCAAGAGAACAGGCTGGCTTTAGGGCGCGATATTCTACAATCGATCGCATCCATGTGATCAATCAGGTAATCGAGAAATTTGCGGTGTACGGTCAACCTCTCTGTGTGACTTTCATAGGTTATAAAATTCATTTAATTCAGCCTACATACCTGCAGTCATAGCGGCATTGCATAATCGAGAAATACAGGAGGCATACGTGAATATTTTGGGAAATATATACAGATTCCACAGCTGCCTTGGTTGTCCACAAGATAAGTAGAAAGTTACCTATCAAGAAAGCGGTTAGGCAAGGGGACACAGTCTCTCCGGTGCTATTCACTGCATGCTTAAAATAAGCATTCAAGTTATTAGACTGGGAAGGCTTAGGAGTGAGGATCAACGACGAATATCTGAGCAACCTTCGGTTTGCAGATGACATTGTCCGATTCAGTAACACTGGGGACAGATTAGAACCAATGACTCAGGACTTTAACCAAGAAAGAGTAAGAGTAGGGTTGGATTTCTATGCGGATGACAAAGATAATGTTCTACAGTCAGGCAAGGGAACAAGAATTCGGGATAGCCGGTCAGTTTCTAGAGCCTTTACCGGAGCACGTTTGTCTAAGTCAATTACACACAGGGGACCCTGATCATGAGAAGAAAATTTACAGAAGAATAAATAAGGGTTAGAGTGAACACGGCAGGCATTACTAAATCCTGACAGGAAGCTTACCACTGTCGTTAAAAAAAGAAAAAACGTTTACAATCATTGCGTTCTACCTGTACTAACATATGGGGCAGGAACATCGTGTCCAATATTTTCTACACTACGCAATTTGTCAACCCTAGCATTTTACAACTAGCTTTGAACCCATGGCGAATACACGGCGTTTGAAAAATAGGTAATCAAGACTTCTGAAAACTCCATTTGCATTGAGTAGTTGCCGCACGGCTACCTTGCGATTGTTTTCCACAAGGATGCTCAATTTTATGGCGGTAAGTACACTTTTTTTAACACGAAAGTGTTTTATGCCGGGGTCCACCAAGACTTCACTGACGTATTTCCGTCACGGAAATACGTCAGCTTACAATGTACACGAACATAATACAAAGAAAGAAACCAGAAGAAAAAGTTCCACAAACATGAAAAATTTGGAAATCGAACCCACGACCTCTCGGTCCGCGACGATAGATCGCCGAGCGTTTAACCCATTGCGCCACAAACGCATTTGCAGAGAGCTACACAGACGCGCCTTATATATCTAACACTCCTCCGTGTACCCGCGCTCTTGCTCGGGGCGGTGCCGCCGCCTACGAGCAGAAAAGAGAAGTACTGCATTATGACACTAACGCGCACCGACAGTGAACGCTTCGGTGGTCTCAGCACTACGACGCCTCGATGCCAGCATTCGAAGGGACGCTGGCATCAAGAAGCACTACCAACGCCACCTAGGTGGCGTTCACCGTACTCAGCACAGCGGAGCGTGGCCTCCGCAATTAGCTCTGAAAATGTTTCTGAAGTTGATCGCGGAGGCTGCAATTACGACGCGCTGTACGCGCTGATTTGACTCGGTGACGATTCAGTTACGTGCTTTGTCTTGCGCGTTGTATTAGTGTGTCAGTTACGTGCTTCGTCTTTCGCGTTGTGCTAGCGTGTGCAGCGTAGTGCAGCTTCCATATGCACGACGGTTGCTCATGGTCATCGACGTTGGTAGTCGTGATGGAGGCGACGTGCCACCAGGCGTCAGCGTGGGTGCATCAACGCCTAAGGGCGCTTTAGCCACAAAACACCAATAGACATTATATATCAATGTGCAATAAACATTACACTACTTCTGGGAAGACACGTTTCACTTTCGTGTTCTATACCGATTCCTATATAAGAGGGATCAACCACATTTTTTGTTTGGTTTGCCACGCGGCATAACACCATAATGGCGTTAAATATAAACATGTAGGCCTGTTTCATAGAGATACTGCAACAGCGACTGCGTTGCCCATGATCCATCCATCATAGTCTTCTACTTGGTCACTGTTTAATTTCACGCCTTTCAGAACCCTTTCTCCAATTGTCTTTGTCCCAGGACACGTCCAAAGCAGATGGTGGACTTCCACTGCAGACAGAGGAGCAGAGCACTTCGGACGCCAGGCAATGTCTTCTTACGGTTGACCCCAAGAACAAGTGTGTAAGGTGTAAGGGCCGCCCTGGCCCGAAGTCGCCGGAGAGAGACTTCCTCCACCCAAGAAAGATTGTGGGGAAATGAGCAAGCAGGCGGGAGATGAGGGCACGAGTGTCGCGACGGAGGACGGATTTTCGGGCAATGAAAACCGAGCGCGGGTCAGAGGGAAGGGAAACAGGAGGTGTTACGGGTTCCGAGAAAGAGTGAGCAATGCGATCCACAAGGTCATTGTTGTGGTCATGAGCATGTGCTTGGAGCCAGTGGACAGTAACATTCACACGTGTATAATCTTGAATTTTGTGTATCTGCTCACAAATACCCAATGTTTTCGTTACTGGTTTGAGACGTTTAACTGCGCCGAGGCTGCCAGTATAGACGTGGGCTTCCTTGATGTTAGGCAAGTGGACAAGGGTTTCAATCGCATCGTGTATAGCCTGGCGCTCACAGATAGGAAGGGGTCTGAAAATTCTGTTGCATAGCTGCGAGTGGCTTGGACCCCAGGGTGTGTCCGACTTGAGAAGGCTATTTGTCTTCCTTTTGAGTTAACGGCCGCGTCCGTGTATATCACACAGCGTCCCGTAGGTACGGTTGTTTCTGTCGTTGCAATCGGTTAAACACACCGGCGGAGCTTTATCGTCTTGTTATTGGTTAGGGATGTTTAATTCCATGGTGGAAAATTGTCCAAGTTCGTAGTCATGGCACAATCTCCATAAAAATAGGAATGGAGCGTCGACTGACGGTATGTGGCATATTTTGAGGTTTCTTGCTAGCTGGCGCTGTTCAACGAGCACAGAAATGGTGTTAAGCTGTGCGTGCTCTTGTAGCGTTGGTATATGTGTTAAACGAGGGAGGGCCGTAACTGCTCTCATGGCACTTCTGTTGATAACCTCAAGTTTGTCCCACTGTTGAGCAGTCAATCTTAGGAACTGCGCTTGATATATGATGCGAGGCTGCAGAACGGAGCGCAGGAGGCAGTGCACCACGTCAGTGAAACACTTACAAAATTACAATCATTTCCATGAGTAATAGCACCTTAGCCTTTATATAAGCGTTATCAAGTAGCAGAAAACAAATAAATTAAAGCTTTGCACCGCCTATGCATTCTAAATTTGCTTATCAATGTTTCCTATGCAAAAAAATATTAATTTTACCTGGCGCCTTTTTTCTTCATGAAGAGCGTAGCACAAATTTATTCCCAAGCAGATCTTTTCGGCGATCTGCAAGATATGAATCCGTATATTAGCTATATTCTTTTGCGGAAATTGCTGTCATAACTCAAGTTTCTCTCAATAAAATCATATGGCATTAATAACAATTTACTGTTCAATATCACCTCTAAGCTAATAAATGCCATAACCATTTACTAGCATATATCAGTTAGCTGGCAAGGGCTTGCACAAGGAAAGTGTCGTTCGTCACGATTGTGCGGCAAATAGCGATGCGTAAATCTTTTTGGGCGACGGCACCCTAGACCGGCACGGTCGCACAAATACAACACTGCATGATATCAAATCAGCAGTCTTTCATATTTACATACGTAGTAGTGCGTGATGACATAGGACCGAGCAATTAAGCCAACACAGCCGTAAAGATAACTATTACATCTCGCTGGAAAAAAAGAAAGATCTTCGGCAAATTTTGCGCCCTTCATACTAAAGTCAGGCAATAACAAATGCGAGCGCTCGTCTAAAATATCACTGGCCACTGTGCATAGATAAAGTACATGGAGAATGAGGCTTTTACATGTTGAAGCTGCACTCCATAGGTGACGACGCGCCACAGGCTAATCCGACGCGAAAGACAAACTATGTGCGGAAAATTCCAACATCAGGCTATACCGCATTGAAGCCACCGCGGCGCAGTGACTACCAAAGCGCTCGCTATCGGCGCTCGTTAGAATCACAATTTAGTACTTCGCTTCACCGCTCCTAGATGACGGCTCCGTGTGTGCCAAGAAAATATTATTCTCCTTGGCGCCGAACGTCACATACGTTGCAGGAAGTTCATTGTGGACCCCGGCATAAAACACTTTCGTGTTAAAAACGCGCTGCGGCTGCTCGCTTCCCTTCGTCAGAGCAAGGCTCCGTGGAGCAAGGTGCGATCACGCTTCAATGACGCGGTAAGCAACCACGCTACTTCCTTTTCTGCTAATACAGCTCCAAGGTGTCGCATTTGATATTTCACGTAAACGAGCTATGGTTGCTGCACGTGATGGCGTCAGCGTCATCTGATCGACATAGACTCTGGATGAGGCCCACAACACAAAAAATACTCCGAGGGCGCTGTGAGCGAACCAGGTAGGGGGTGTCTATTCTACCGGCAGCCCGAGTTCCAGCTTCGGCCTTCCCGTAGCTTCTTGCGTGTTATAGAGACGTCTCTTAGTATGCGGAACAATGACACGTTCTTTGCACTTAGTATTGAAAACAATTCCTTGTCGAAGTACTTATCACGAGTGGGGTAGCCGCATGCGGTAGATGCCTGGCTGCTTGCAGTTAGTAACGTAACGATTTAGACAATCAGGCAAGGGTTCGAACAGTAAAAATTATGTACAAAAATTCGTAACGGTAGAAATTACCTAAAGGAATGACTGTACCATATAATGCTAGAATGATAAAAATAAGGGCAAGCAAGATTTAAGCTATATCCGTGCTCGTAAAGACAGTGCAGTACAAGAAATGATCACAGACATGTGAGAATATTTGTGAAAGGGATACCTAAGTCATGAAGAGTAATCCGGCTGAGCAAATAGGGCCCTGGACTTAGGGCTCCACCATCTGGGACTTTATTACAAAACACCAAATAAAGTTTTCTACTACTACTACTACTACTACTACTGCTACTATATACTACTACTACTACTAATTCCGGCCGGCAATTGCATTATTCATGCGGGACGCGTTGTGCGTTTTAGTCATGTTTACACACACACACACGCGCGCACACACACACACACACACACACACATATATATATATATATATATATATATATATATATATATATATATATATACAGAGAGAGAGGTGAACTACATGATGCGACATGAGCTCCCGGACATCGACCCTACACGTCAGATATACTTCCGCAGTCCTTGCCGATGATGCTGTTTTATTGGTATCCCCTTTGAAACGGGGTGGTGACAAATAGTCATATAGCCTGCTTGAGCTAATCAGGTAAGATATGAATGGTTTTCAGTGTAGCATTTCGTCTACATCTCCGGAATAGTTTTTCTCTTTCTTAAAACTTATCAATCTACCTTGTACCGTTACCAATGCCTGTTACGGTACAAGGCCTGTAACGGATCCGGTCCTAGAAATCTCTTCCGTGCTTTTTTTCAACCAATATGCAAACGTCTCCTGCTTATCTCGACTGCTGAGTGGTTAATGCTTTCATCCACTTTAAAACCCAGCACTTTTGGAACGTGCACATTTCATACGGGCCCCACTTCGCGTTCCATTAAAATGGGCTGACTCTCTTCGGGTTTTCGCTGCAGCAAACACGTCTCGCCCTTTTGCGAATAATTGTTCCGGTATGTCTTTGTCCTTAGGCAAGAATCTCTAGCCTCAAATAGCAAGGCATTGTCCAATGTGTTATTGTACACATTATCCCTTCTAATTTATTTCTTGCCATCCTTGTAGATCTCTATGGTCTTTTTTTGTTTCCATCCTTTGCAACCAATTTACTGTCTCTCTTCCTTTTTCTTTTCGATGACTCCAGGTTGTCTAATTACACTTTCACTTAACCTGTACTTGGTTGCTAACTTTCTTGACATCTCTATGCATTCATTGTCAGCGATTTTGGGATAAATGTGTTTCTCCACTTTAGCCACCCATGTTGTTTCATCCGTGTTCCTGAGTCTTTTTTTAACACGAAAGTGTTTTATGCCGGGGTCCACCAAGACTTCACTGACGTATTTCCGTCACGGAAATACGTCACACGAACATACACGAACATAATACAAAGAAAGAAACCAGAAGAAAAAGTTCCACAAACATGGAAAATTTGGAAATCGAACCCACGACCTCTCGTCCGCGACGATAGATCGCCGAGCGTTTAACCCATTGCGCCACAAACGCATTTGCAGAGAGCTACACAGACGCGCCTTATATATCTAACACTCCTCCGTGTACCCGCGCTCTTGCTCGGGGCGGTGCCGCCGCCTACGAGCAGAAAAGAGAAGTACTGCATTATGACACTAACGCGCACCGACAGTGAACGCTTCGGTGGTCTCAGCACTGAAGTTGATCGCGGAGGCTGCAATTACGACGCGCTGTACGCGCTGATTTGACTCGGTGACGATTCAGTTACGTGCTTTGTCTTGCGCGTTGTATTAGTGTGTCAGTTACGTGCTTCGTCTTTCGCGTTGTGCTAGCGTGTGCAGCGTAGTGCAGCTTCCATATGCACGACGGTTGCTCATGGTCATCGACGTTGGTAGTCGTGATGGAGGAGACGTGCCACCAGGCGTCAGCGTGGGTGCATCAACGCCTAAGGGCGCTTTAGCCACAAAACACCAATAGACATTATATATCAATGTGCAATAAACATTACACTACTTCTGTGAAGACACGTTTCACTTTCGTGTTCTATACCGATTCCTATATAAGAGGGATCAACCACATTTTTTAAAACTACTTTTGCTTTGCGCTTCTCTGACATCAAAAGAAGGCCGACCCATGCCACTCTGCTCTGCCACAGCTCTGGATATTCAGTGGGCCCCCAAAGCCAACAGGCCTACCGATCTTCGGTTAACTTGTAACCTCGACGAGATGTCTGTTTAGAAGCACATAATTGAATTTGCTAACGTTAGTGCTGGCACCACTACTCCCTTTTCAGATTCCACGCACTACCTCATAATTATTGAATTATTGCTGCATTCCGCGTCGCCTTCATTTTCAGATTATTTTGGAAGTTCCTTGAGTAGGCATTTTCTTTGTTTATCTATAAACTGAGATGTGTATATTGCTTGGCTATGGATATGGACTTCCTCTTGAATTGATACCCCCTTATAACTCATCTCTTCTTTAAAAATCAAAATTCTCGATTTCTCTGTGCTAAACTTAGGGCCTAGATTCATCGCTGTATTGTCAATCAAATTCGCATGTCTCTATAAACCTTAACATTGTCCGCTAGCAGTACTATGTCGCCTATCTACACCAGCCCAGGGAACTTCTGCTGCAACCTGTGCAAAAAACGGATGCAAAATAAAGCAAGCCCCACTTCCCTGTTTTCCAGTCGTCTTTTTATGCCCTTAACACAAAGCGTGAAGAACAATGGCGACGGAGCGACTGCTTGGTTTAGTGCTCGGGGAGTTTCCGCCACTTCATTGCATTTCTGGCCTTCCGATACAATTTGTACTCCGTTGTCCCCATATACTTCCCTTATAAGTTGCACGAACTCATCATCTATGAATTTGTGCTTGAAATATCCATAAGCAATACCGTGGTTTGCGTTGTCGCAAGCTCCCTTAATATGTAGAAATGCCACCTATAAAGGCATATTCTTAGCTATTGTTATCTCTATGCTCTGAGTTCATGTAAAGATATTATGCTCTAAGCGAATGCCTGGTCGAAACCTATTCTCTAGTTAACCTAATATATCATTTTTCACCACCCACTTCCACAGCTCTAATTTTATGACTTGCCTTCTCATTCTGTATATTACCGATGTTAGTGTAACTGATCTGTACGACCTCGTCTTATCCTTATCACCTTTGCTTTTGTAGATGAGTTCATTTTGCTTTCACGCCATCCTAACCGGACTTTCTTCGTTTTAATAACTTGCTTTGTGGGATGAATCAGCATTGCCTTGCTGTTTAGACCCAGCTGTTGGATTTCCTTCGAGTAATGCAGCCGTGGTGATAGAGTCATCTTCTCCTGGTTTTTTCTAGTAACATTTTCCACGCTAAATTTTGATCTCTCAGGCTTCTCTGTTTCTCGGTCTTCTTGAGTCTGCACAACACTTTCTTTCTTGCCGAAGTTATTCCTAATAGCGTCTCTGACATACCGCAACGTGTTGTCTCCTTCGAAGATGTTACCTTCTTCCTCACTTATAGTCATTTCTGAAATTTTCATACGAGCTCCGAGTGCTCTTGCGTGGTTTCAAAATTTTTTTGTACGCCATTGACTTTTTTGCGAATGTGAGGCACCCAACGTTCACTTGTAGATTTATTTTGTAGGAATTCGTACGATTGGGTGGATGTCTCATTTTCCTTTCAAGTACTTCTCTTCCCCTTTGCGAGTTTCCGCTGAACTATTACGTTAATGTGTTTTCTTGCACAAGGTACCTCGCCACCTTTTTCTTCGACACATGTTGCATTTAAAGAGCACTTCATCATGTAAACCCAACTTCTTGGCTTGTGATCTATGATTCCTAGAGGCCTGCATACGCTCTTTTATAGCTTCCTTTATTACCTTGTTCTATTACTTACGTGCTTTCCTTTCTCCGCTCCATGAATTATTTGCCTTGTGCAGCTTATCTTCCTGCTGCATGACTTCTACGAATTTCTTATATTCCCAGGTGATTGTAGGAAGAGCCTCCATGTTCTTTTCTTTGGTTTTGGTGATCTCTACTATTTGCTTTTCATTTATTTTCAGCGTTCTACTGCTATTGGTTCATGTCCTGAGTAAGTACATCTCCCAAATTTGAAGGTAATACGTTTATGATCGCTTTCCAGTCTATTTTTTCCTTGTTCATCTATCGACATTTGGTTTATTCATTCGTCGACCGTTTCTGGCAGTAACGCATAGTCGATACATGACTACCTGCTTCCGTATTGCCAAATTACCTGCCGTTTCGACCCGTTGCGTCATCTAGCGGCATGACTGCGAAGCCCAGGCGTGGCCTCCGAGATTCATGGCGCACTGGTGCGTGTGAACGTTGAGAATGAATCCTTCCTTCCTCACAGGCATTCGGGACGTAGCGCACTAAAACGTTGGGCTGCGGTCCTTGAGCAACCCGTGTGACACAGGTTCACTTCCGCCCAGTATTGGAGAAGTTGTAAAACAGTTTATTTAAATTGAAATCGCCGTGAACGAGGTAAGGCACACATTTCTAGACTGCACAACAACTTTGGAATTAACCTACAGTTTTGGACTGAATTATATTCTACATCGGCCCATATTTTTAATGAGATAGTAAGATAGCCGGAGAGATAACTATCCTGGCAATTGCAGGAAAGCTAATCGCATTAAAAGTAGCCTCGAGAGGTATCGGCGAACATCTTACGTCGACGAGCCTTGATTTTGAGTGAGTAGGGCCTCACGTGATTGGACTTAAGGGAATCTAATCTCGTCTTTTTATCTCCCCTTATTAAGAATCCAAACGTCTGATGCAATGTCCATAGGTGTAGGTGATGCAACGTCATCTATAGGTGTAGGAAATCAAGCTTCGCGATGCACAGAAAAAAAAAAGGTTTAATACGGATAAAACTTGAAACGACTTCGTGAGTAGCTGCTGTTGCGCTTGGTCCGAAGCACGAGAGAGCTTAGTCCCCTTCATCGTCGCTCTTGTTCCAACAATAAGAACAACCTTGTTTACGTGTATTGTGCTGCCTTCGCCAAATATTATAGGTTGAGTAATCACAGCACAATTTTTCAAGCGAAGCTTGTACTGCCTGACTCATGTCGCCGTCAGTGTGACTGTCGGCGTATGCGAAAAATATCATCATCAGCATTGGCTTGAGCGTAGTCGTCTTCTTTAGAAGCTGGCTCATTGGCGCCCCTAGGTGCGCGCTCGGGCTCGGCACGCGCTCGTGCCACTGCTTCCGCGTCCGTCGTCGTCGTCTGCTTCCACAGTTGGATGCGTTGCCGCTCATAATTCTGTCATCGTAATGAGGAGCCCGTGATTTCGGGGGTATGAGCCATTTTTAAGGGGGTTAAATGGACATATTTAATTTTGAAGCAATTTAATTTCGAACAATCGCAGACGGAAATGGGCGAGTAAATGCTGCTAACTACGCCGACGAGCAAACTCGAGACATCGAACGCTAACAACAACGGCGGACTAAGGGTATACCGTCAGTGAGTTCATTCTCTCCGTCGCAGCCATCGCATCATGGTTAGTTTAGGTGCACGCAGGACAACTTCGCTTAAACCCATTTTCCGGTAGGGGAAGGGTTGGTTAGTTTCTTTTTGTTTCGTCATTGTAAAGAATGTTCACACATGGAAGGTGAAATGTCTTGGCTCTCTTGTCCTTATTCCTTCCTGGATATTGTTGGCATCCTTTATCATCATGATCGCCAGCCTATATTTATGTCCACTGCAGGACGAAGGCCTCTCCCTGCGATCTCCAATTACCCCTGTCTTGCGCTAGCTGATTCGAACTTGCGCCTATAAGTTTCTTAAGTTCATCACCCCACCTAGTTTACCGCCGTCCTCGAATGCGCCTCCCTTCTCTTGGTATCCATTCTGTAATCCTACTAGATTGTATTAAATTTTTATTTTTTATTACATTTTCTGTTGTGATCATAACATATATCATATGACCAAAAACAGCATGTGGATTCTCAATGCAACGTATCAGGTACTCAGTTGTAGTCTTGGGGTGAATCCCCACGAGTAATTAGCGTGTGTAATGAAGAAAAGTAGCCTGCGCCTCAGCAGCATCGCCACCGGCATGAGCTCGTGGTTGCTGTCCTTGGCCGAACACTTGTGACTGCTGCCCGTTCCGCCTGCATCCGTTGCTAATAAATCTCTTAGCAAGTGGTGGAGGCTGCTGGGTTTCGACCACCCTGGAACTTAGGAGTCGCACTCTACCCCCCATTATGCCCAAGGACGCAAGCGGCACTCCTCCAACGGCGCCGCCCACCCTGGTTTGTGCCGGCGCCTTGCGTCTGCGAGATCCCCCTATCTTCTCAGTGTGGCGGATACTGTCGGCGTTGAAGTAAAAACGCTCGATTGTGAGAACCTACAAGTTAGTCGCCTTAATATTGGTGACGAAAAAACTCAACCACTGCGGCCGTTACCCCCCGCTGTGGGTCATATTACTTGGAAGCATAGATAGCGTTCGCGCCATGGCATCTTTTACCCTTCACTCAGTCCGGCGCCTTTGCAAACCCGCCATGCCGTAATAAGTGAATGAAGCCGGTGAAACCAGAAATGTGCAAGCTGAGTACTTCACATGCATGAAGGAAACGCCATGAGAATTATTTTCATGCAGCGTAGCACTGGGCGTAATTCAACGAGTTGCAAAGGAGGAAACGCAATGAGATTTGCACGAAAGAATCTACGCCCCTTCCACTCCATGACGATGGTCGAACAGCGAAGCAGTGTTAGCCGGCCTACCGCGTCAGAGTTGCTGCATTGGGAGCGATCGTCCGAACCGTAGTTGCATTCGCGGCCGCTTGGCTGGCCGGAACTGCACTACTTGCGGGGGAGGGGACGCGTCGCCGTCCACGGGCAACAGCGATCCTAGCGCGTTCCTCCCGACGTTCCCAGACAAGAGTCCTTGAAAAAGCTCCCTGTACACAACCAACGCTAACGCGAACTCCTATCAAAAGGGGTCACTCCAACCCCGTTCCCCCTGTTTAGCTCTTCTTTTCCTCTATTCTCCTGCTAGGTCACGTGGCCCCTTTTTAGGGAAGTCTCACAACGACTGCACAGGGTCCGCATAAACAGCTTCGCTTTAAAACGGGACTCAAGGCTCACATTTTCTTTCCGGTGCTTTGTATAAATACTGCTGTCGTATATATTGCATATCGTACAAACATCTTGATTCGCAAATTTTTTGAAAGACATGAAGACTAGTTCACGAGTACCTTTATCATCGTGGGCGTCGTCCAGGAGTAGTTCAAGATGATGCTCTTTCCGCACTTTTGAATATACCTGCTGGCTAAAGCAGCAGCTTTGGACCCTGTCAGGATGCCTGATCAAAATTTTGCAATTAAAAGTTACATCTGGAGCGGCACGTGTGGTACCAGTAGTTAAGTCAACGGTTTCTTGAGAAATGCAAGAAGGTGTGAAAATCAACAGCGCAAGCGCGTGATAAATTTTTCGAAGTGTCCAGAATAATAACTGAAGTACGCGTAGCTACTGCAAATAAGGTTGCAAGACATACCCTCTTAGCCGTCGGGCCACAGGCCTTGTTTCCGCGTGTACAGGTGTTAGAGAACTTTCCTAGCTACCTGTTTAGGGCGGTTACATCCAACATTACTAGATTACCTATTCAGTTTGCAAACTCCGGCGTCGCGGAAGTCACCCTTCCCTGTACCGCTGCGCGAGGGCGCGCTCGTCGCCGTTTGACCGGTTTGACGGAGGTAACAGAGGTGCCGGCCGGTATCGGCGGTGCCTACGGCTTCTTGGCAGCCACGCTGGCGTAGTCAACGCAGGCGTGGTCTTGTGCCGGGTGTTTTTTTTTTTTCCTTCAACAAATCTAGTAACATTGCGTTCAACTTTGTCGCATACTGATCGCAATCCCTGTGAGTCCCAGCGATATCTATCGACGCAGCTTGTACGAGTGGCGTGTGCTCCCGATGCAACTTGTGACAGGAATGAACTTTTTCTCCCGAGATTTTAACCATACATTAGAAAGCAAGGAAAATATGGATGTAGCAAACAAAAAAGCGCCTCTTTTGAAACTTTGGCTTTAAAATATGATTCCCAGTTGATGTTTGCTGCTTTATTCAAAAAGATGAGAGTCACTTTTGCATACGCCGAAAAGAATGAATGCGAAAGCGTGCGCACTCACGAGAAAATCATTATATTACTTGACATTCTCCTTCGCATGCGTCGTGAGTTAAAAAAATCAAATGAAATTATGGTGTTTTATATGTTCCAAAACCACGATATGATTATGCGGCATGCCGTAGAACTCCGGGTTAATTTTGACCACCTTTAACGTGCAATTACTTCCTCTTACTTGTTCTTTCCCACCAAAAGCCGTGGGTTCGAATACCTTAATTAAGTGTGCCCTAATGAACTTCTTCCTAATTAAACCAAAGCTCGTGGGTTCGAGTGTCTTAATTAACTATATCTTAATTAACTTCGCGTTAATTAACACCAATGGTTGAGGATTCAACTCCCACCAAAGGTCGTGGGTTCACGTGCCATGATTAACTATAATGTAATTAACTGTGTCTTAATTAACTGCACTAATTAACACCAAAGGTCGCGGGTTCGAGTGTCTTAATGAACTCATGTTAATTAAAGTAGAGTTAACTAAGGCACTCGAAACCACAACCTTTGTTGGCGGCACCATGCATTTAGGTGCCGTAACACCTGACGCCGGATTTTTCGGCCCATCAACCATCTACAGTTTTCGCGTGAAAGCAACAAATTGTTTTCAATTTGACTTGTGTTGTTCTCGTTGTCTTTCGCGTTTTATAGCCTTATACAAGGCGAGCAGCGCGCAGGCTCCGTAACCATGACGCGACCGGGCCAATGGCGTCGGAAGTGCCACCTCGCGAGCGGGAACCGAAATGGGCCACGTTTTGCCGCTACATCCCGGTGGAGTTTGCAAACTGGCAAAGTAATCTTAGTAACGGTGGTTACATCTGCAAAACGCCGCCGCAAGGAGCCCGTCGATTGTTCTGACGAAATTCCATGTTTTTTTCTCTTGCCCACAACGTGTTTGGAGTGGCCGGAGTTTCACCTCAGTTTATCGGAGGTTATTGGGGCTGATTGTTTGGCATTCATTTGATTGTTACCCAAACGACATTTGTTCATTTTTTTAATGCGAGCCTGCAAGGATTTATCGTATTCTATTAATACATCCAACGCAACCATTGCCTTCTACATTCTGTATAGCTAGTACTTGCGCTACGTGTCTTCGTCTTTTCGTAGTCATGTTAGCCTTTCAGGAAGGGCAAGAAATACTTTTTTTCGATGCTGTTAGTCTCTATTATGCGACCATTGCGTGCTGTCGACCACCACTCGTACGCGGAATGCGTCGGTCGAGCTCGACTCCTAGCTCTAAAATTTTCGGAGACACTTATGTGCCTGCGGAAGCGACATGCAGCATATCCCATGCAACTCTAATAATCTCTGATAGATCTCAGTGAACATTTAATATTTTGCACCCAAGAAATCACATTGTCTCTGCTCTTTCCCGGTACACGCTTACGAGGATGTAGCCATTTAGAAAGTATTGGGGAATACGTGACATATTTCAGGAAGCGTGGCCTGTTCGCTCAGCTTCCTCCAGTAAAGAACCAAGCATTATTCTAGCGACGTGGGTCTACGGTGAGATTTGAAATTTTCGGTGCGAATTTTCGGTTACTTTCAGAGTCCGCCTATTCGGCGCTGTTACCGAATCTGATGCTTTGCTCGCCAATACTTATTTTCAAATCATTCGAGATATATAAGCGTCATGGAACAAATAATTCATCAGATTCCCACCCATAATTCCGCTTCTACTTCACACACGTAACATTCTCAAGTCGTCGCTCTCAACGCCGATTGCATGTAGGCGAGTTCCTGTTGTACTTCGCTGCGGAAACTACATACACTGTGTAGAGCTGCCCAATGTTCTTCCTTAAACAGATCAAACCGTAATCTCATGCCAAGCCTAAGAATGGTACACTTTCCACTCATAAATAACGCGATATGTGTTGCAGTAATTCATCTAAGTCGCAACTATCTAGAACGGTATGAGCTTTGGGTTGGGTTGTGGTGTAAAGTTTTACGTAATTCCTCAACAAATACAACCGATCTTTTTTTTTTTTTTTTTTTTACAGTCGCCCTATATATTGAGTCGATTTCCCTTGTCTTGGAAGAGTGCTTGAAGGATTTCATATTCTGCAGTGAGTTATTAAACAAAAGTTGTAGCAGTACATAGTCCTTTGCATTATGGTACAAGTTGTAATTGCTCAATTTAACCTAGCTGACAATGCGCGTACATATCAATCTGAACGAACTCCCCAGGTTTCGCATAGCCGGCACTGAATCGTTGCGCTTCTGCAATAACTTTCTATTCCTTTTCCAGTGCATGTTCTGTACAAAACGTTTGCGATATTTCTTTGTATTTGTGTTTGGGCGTGTGTTTGTGTGTGTGCGTGTGTGTTTGTGTGTGTGCGCGCGAGCTTTCGGGGGTACTTCAATCCATTTATGGAAAACAGTCTATTGCGGGCACCATTGTGTGGAGAAGTCATGAATCACTGCAAGGCGGTCTTCATGACAGTGACACATTCGTAATCAGAGCAAGTGTGTTGTCGAAACCCAAAAGGAGCGCTTACCTTGACTTCTCCCGCACAATTCAAATTTACTACATACAACTGTTATTAGCGTAAAGTTGAAAAAAATAACGATCCGCCAGGTAAGTCGTGCATGCATTCTTTCGTTTAGGAGTAGTTGCTCGTTCGTGCCGTGTGCACGGGCATGACGTGTGCGCAGATGCATGGAGAGCTCATTGACGAATGAAGTTCCAGAAAATGGTTTCACCGGTTCTTTGTGTACACTATCAGGCTATTTTTCTGTATTTTGACTTTGATCTATACTCCGCACATGCAGCGTGATTTAAAGCATATATGTCACCGTCAACCCGGCCTTCGCTTTCTACGACTACCAGACACGTGTTTGCTCAACTGCGACAACAAGCTTCCTTCATGAAACATAATTAAAGAGCGCGGCTGTCAAGTGGGGCAGTTGCAGCTAGCAACCGTGATACGCGTGGCGTAGTTTGGGCGACAGGTGGAGCTAAATTCCTTAGTATCCCAGTTTACTCAGCAGCTACTACCCCATCTCGTCGTCGTTGGCTCGCAATTCAACGTAACCTGAACCGTCGGCAAGCCGCATTAGTCTGGACAAAACACTAGCTCTGGACCATTGAGCAAACCAGAGAAAAGCGAGCCAAGAAAATATGGTCGCAGGAATGTTGAGCCTTGACTAGATCAACATTAGATGATTGAGCGAAGCCTCCTCTGTCTGGAGCCAATCTTTTGACAAGTTTACCGTCGCCAGGGTCAGAACTCGTCGTTCTGGCCCTGATGAAGACATGTTCTCTTTTCTATACTGTTTCCATGCTAAGGCTTCCTTTGTTCGCGCACAGCTGATCTAAGCTGGACTCATTGCGCTGAAAGAGATAATAAACCGAAATAATTCTTGAGCGTTGGACCCGTCGTTTCGTCTTTTTTTTCGTAATTTTCCTATTTCCATACAGCGCTGGAAACGCATGAAATTGTTCTGCGATGTCTCAGTGTCATATTTAAAGGCCACAACTAAGTCCTGCCTTCCACGTCTCGCTGTTCTCGTTTTAATAAGGAAAACATTTTCAGGCCATAGCATTTTCTCTATTAATTAATCCATTAGCGTAAACTGTACTTCTGAAAGTACAACATCATTTTCTTTTGTAGAAACAAAAATAAACATACCGTTTTTCTTACTGCACCATTAGGTAAGACAGGCCATGCCGAGACAACTGGATTGTAGATAATTGTCAGCTACAAAATGTTTATATCTGTTCATCGCCAGGGCCGAACACTGCAGGTATTGCTTTGCGAGCACCTTCTTTATTTTTGTCCTTCTGCGCATATGATTCACGAACCTGACGTGTGTGCAACTTATAGAAAAGCATGGGCGTAAACGTTGAATGCATTATTTTCCGTATACGATGCATCATTACAGTGCCGGAAGAAAATTAACGCAGGTCTACTTTATAAAGAACCCTCGGCCTATACATGCGTTTGCTTGTTCTCGAAGCACATGGCATGTTTTTTTTTTCTTACCTTTATTTCAGCAAAGTATTTTTTGCTGGCTGCAAGAACTTCAAAGACGGTTGCAGGCGTCAAAATAGTCGAAGTTTTGCCCCAAAGGCGAACCATCGGTTGTGATAGCAAATTATCAGACGGCTATTCTAAATAAAGACAGGAGTTTTATCATCCATATCAACTTGTAAACATTCGCTTACTAACTAAATTGCCAAACATGGCGTCACGCGCGCACAGGCAGGCATGGACACATCTCACTCGATGATCGCGGGCACGAGCTGTGCCATGCGCGCGATGAAAAACGGCGCGCTTCCTCCTCACCTTCCTTCCTTCCTTCCTTGCGCGCGAGAGGTCGAGCCACCATCCTTCTCGGCTCATCCTCACCCGCTGGCGTGAGGAAGAACGGCAGCATCAGCGCGCAAATTGTCCTTTGTACTGCCTCTCGATTAATTATGAGTTAAGGCACAGTTCGCACGAAGCTATCAGCCCTCGGCGAACCTGGACTCTGTACCCACCGCAAATCGCTCTTGAGAGAGCGTCCGCTCGGCCGCGCTCAGCCGCGCAATTCACAGCGGCCACCGGAGTAGCACCCTCTTCACTGTGCCTTGCGCGCGATGAAAAACGGCGCGCTTCCTCCTCGCCTTCCTTCCTTCCTTGCGCGCGAGAGGTCGAGCCACCATCCTTCGAGAGGTCGAGCCACCATCCTTCGAGATGTCGAGCCACCATCCTTCTCGGCTCATCCTCACCCGCCTTCATTCGCACTCACAACATACGGTGCGCGGCCGCGATATTATTGCACTTGGGCTTTATACAGAATATCGCAGCGGCGCCGACGCCAACGATGACAACGTAAATGTGCCTGCAGTGTCCATATAGTTTCTATCGCAATAACATAAAATACGGAAAGAAATTTCCAACGAAAATGTGACCGACCAAATTGTTCAAGAGAATTTTAAAGCAAGACAGTCATCGGAGGAGCTGCAGCCAGTATGTTGAATGCTGCAACCACTATTGAACCGTGCGCATGCTGAATGCTTTAGTGTTGTATGCCTCCATCCATCGTAAAATATCAATAATATTGCAGCGCGGCGAGAAAAAGAGGTTGAAAAAGTAGAGGGCGACGATGGTCCCTGGGGCAATTGGCAGCATTTTAACGACTATCTTCCCCGATCGATCATCTCTGCCAGCCTTCATCTGTAAATAAACACACGATCATCCCCGGCCCCTCCCCTTTCTTAAAAAAAGAAAATAAAAGTTTATTCATTCATTCATCTGTAACAGTTTTGGGGAGCTGCGGGAGTTTATGCAATCTGTTTTGCGAACTGACACAGGCTGCCCGGCCCAAATTTTTTAGTGAAGTATGCCTTTTGGGCCGTATGGCTGCAGCTAGAAAGAAGCCGAAGCCTCATTCATTAGCAGTATGAGGCTCATTGAAGATATCCTTATTCCCCTGTGGAGGTCACAAATCAAGTGAATTAATTTGGGGCTTCTGGTGTCTTCTCTATGAGGCTGGTATGTGAGGTTCTCTTTTATGTAATCACGAAGCAATTAGTTCTCAGTTTGTGTAGTTAGACAACGCAGGATCGAGACATGGTGAGGCAGAAGGCGTTTGAATTTTCCTCTTCAGCGCAGCCTAAGCTGCGCTGAAGTATACCTTAGTATACCTTAGTACACCGAGTATACCTTAGGCATTGCAATTGGCGCTTAAAGAACTGCTTCATGGTTTCAATTCAAAGATGTAGTGAACTGATGGGTTTCACGAATAATGCGTGCCTCGCCATAACCACAGTCGGTAGATTTAGTTGCGTAAGGGCTGTGTCATGATGTCGATAAAGGCAACTGAGGGTCACTATGAAACATTTTCTCGCGTGCCATTGATAGGCTCTCGACCTTAACCACGAAACTGTTCTTTCAGGCGATTGTTGTCATGGTATTCGTGAAGTATATACACACTGTACGTGACGCGCCGTCGTGTTAACAGCCGTGAGCAATGCGTTTTCTGGGTGCCTGTTTAAGAGAACGGTGAAAGTATTAGGAAAAGTTTTCATGCAAAATGCGCGCCTAACACTTCCTTTTACGCATTAGTAAAGTAGCCATATTTGACTATAACAACTCACCATAGTAATAAGCATTATCATAAAAGATTCGCCGTGCATTTTCTTTCTAACACGCATTTATAATATTGACATCAAATACCAATACTAAGCTTTTTCTTCCTTGTAAAATACAATGTCTCTCATAGCTAAGCCCCGTAAGCAGAACGCACCCCCCTGTATACGTCGCTTCCTCCCCGTTCCGCTAGCGTGAACGACGACCACGCGCTTCCGGCCGCCTTCTTCTCTAGCGCGCTCAAGCTGCGGTTGCCGGCTAACCCTAGAGCACTGGACGGGCTCGGGCTTACCCGAAACCCCGGGCCGGGTAGGCTAGTTTTTTCACGGGCTCGGGCCGGCCTCGGGCACAGCATGTGCTTTTTTTACCCGGGCCCGGGCCGGGCTCGGACTTTCTGATGGTGTATGTAACGTGCAGCGAATTATCCTCGCGCGTCTCGACTCTGAAATACCTGTTGCACCGTAGCAGGTGCAAGCTAGCAGTGCTACTCGTGAGGTTGCAATGCACATTCTTCCTGATTCCCTTTTCTTCTTCCGTTGTATTTTGCGCTGTTTGAACCGAATGTAAAAGTTCAGAAAGACCGAAGTCGCCACAAACCAAAGGATGCCATTGTATGCCTTATCAAAATCAATGTAATTAAGGCTTTCGGCGCAGTGCAAGCGCGTTCGCGACTTGCTGATTTTTCAAAGAAGATTTAGTAAAACGATGACTGGTAAGATAAGATAATTCGTCACGCGGCTGAAAGTGGCACTGCGTCTATCCATGATCGAACGCATGTTCTCAACCGGCCGCCTAGCAGCAGCGCATTACGCTGCACCTTGGAGGAACGCGAAGCTTTCTTCATTTACTCTATCCATGCGCTGCGCACACGACCGGTCGTGGTTGCGCTTCGGCTATACTGTACTAGATACGGTTGAGTGGGATGACCGGTGAGGCGGCGGATGCTTCGCAGTCAGGCGCCCGACGTGGAAAAATACTGTGGCGGCGCTGCAATAGAAGTGGATTGGGCTGCATCAAGGTCGCGCCGTTGGAAACTGCTGGCGATACTGCTCGGCAGGGTCCTGTGTACTACTTCGTGCGCTGGTATTTGCGTTCAGACCGCTCAAATGGTGTTCATAATTGCATATGACATGTATGTATGCCTTAAGAATGAATTGCTTTCATTCTCTTCTTTATTTTATTTTTTAATGCCGCTCCGTGATCTTTTTCGGTCTTGGGCCGGGTTCGGGCCGGTTTCGAGCCGGGCTTGGGCCGGGCTGGGGCCTAAGGTAAAGGTGTGGCGGGCCGGGCCGGGCGGGTAACGTAGTTTTGTTCCGGGCTCGGGCTTGGCCCGGGTATCGCCATAAAAAGTTTGGTCGGGCTCGGGCGGGCAGCCCAACGTAAAAATGGGCCCGGCTGGGCCCGGGCTGAAAAAATCGGACCGTGCAGTGCTCTAGCTCACCCTCGCACGCTTTCACTCGCACACACAACGCACGGTGCGCGGCGACGATTTTATCGCCGTTGGACTTTATACGGAACATCATGGCGGCGACGACGACGACGGCAACTGCAAAAATGTGCTTGGAGTGTCCATATAATTGCTATCGCAATAAAAATATCTGGCTAAGGATGCTACGCTGTGGCACTCCCGCTGACAAAGGTTTCATCAACGACCATTAATTTCAACAAATTGATGTCGGATTTCAAAGTAAGATCGGATAAGTTCAAGTGTTATTCCTCGGTAGCCGTATTTCTCCACTTTTAGAAGCAGCAATTTATGGTTCACTCTATGAAATGGTTTGCGGAAATATAAGTATAATCCTAAAGGCAGTAGCTTTTTTTCTTTTCAATGTTCTCTAGAATAAGGTCCTTTTGCATATATACTTAAAGCAGTTTCCGTAGACCGCGTTTTTCCAAAATTCGTGCTGACACTTGGTTAGCAAGCTATGTTATTGCGAGAAATTATCAATATGAACATTAGCAATTTGGTCGAGGCTCTTCGATAGCACAGGAAGTATAGATGCTCATCAATAATTCCCAATATTATTTTTGTTGCCTCCTTTGTGAAAACATATTAGTCTAGCTACCTGCATTTTTCGCGGGGACACTTCAGTTGACAGGGAAATATTAAAAATGTGCGTTACTGCAGATACAAGTAGGTCTATGATGTAAATAATTGTCCAAATTACTAAGTCATCCACGTCTCGGCAGTGGCTATATTTCAGGGATCAAAATGTTGCAATCACCTGAGAAATGCTAGTGGGCTTTACGAGTAAAGACTCCCGTAATGAAGCTGCATGCATTGTATCTTGAATGTCGTGATCTACGCATACTACATTGAAAAAGAAATTGTTAGAGTTGTCCGTTAGGTCGATACCAGCTTTGCCAGCAATGTTTAATGCATCTGTTCGTGTATCGACTGGATTCCGCTTTAGTACTTCGTATATTTTAAAAACGAAGCTTTCTGTGTCTCGCTGATTCGTCCATGAGCGCCGAAAACGCACTACAGGAAAGCCAACTTACACAATGGAACTATCTCCGCACATAATAGAACAATCGCATCTGCGTACACAATTGTAGAACACTACAGTTTACATTCGCAGTTGTACCAATAAGAACAATGGGAACTGCAACGCCACGCTACCCAGCCGAACTGTATACAGGGTGTCGCAGCTATCACGCAGCACGATTTAAAAAAAGAGGAACGGCGTTACGAGAAGCAAACCTAGTGCGTATTGTTTCCAGTACAGTGAAGTAGCCGCCAGTAATTTTTTGGTTACTGAGATTTAATTAGGTAATTGCAGTTAATTATCTAACTAGAGAAGTACTGTCCTAATTATCAAATTGTCAATTAGAAAATTGTAGAGCAACATGAAAAACTCCCGGTACAGCTTTCTGTTGCTCAATACGTGTTACATAAATGTGTTTTTCCGAGCGTGAAAGAAGCCCGCGAATACACGCAAAGACCCTCGAGCGGCCAATCGTGCGGCAATTCTGCGTGTTTTCGCAGGCTTTTCATGTTGCCATTCGCGGGCTTTTCAAATTCTTCATCTTCCTCTACAACTTTCTCATTGACACTATGATAATTAGGACAGTACTTCTCGAGTTAGATAACTAATTACAAATAATATTTAAATCTCGGTAACGAAAAAATTACTGGCGGCTACTCCACTGTACTGAAAACAATACGCACTAGGTTTGCTTCGCGTAACGCCGTTCTGCTTTTTTTTTTAAATCGTGCTGCGTTATAGCTGGGAAACCCTGTATATCTGCATTGCATTACGCGCGTCACGCAATGCATTCCCGGCCATCACCATGGGTAGGCCGCGGGTGCAAGGCACGGCAGAAGAGGCTGCCATACGCGAACGTAAGTGCGAGCGCGATCGTTATCGTAAGGCCGATTCCATGTATCGGCAACGGCATGCAGTCCCTGAAAGTGTGAGTGTGTGAGTGCAATCAGCGGCAACATGATCTTAAATAAAGGCTATGCAACTTAACGAAATGTGTCTTCATTCAACTTCAGCGTTCAAAAAAATACAAATCTAAACAAGCAAGCAAATCATATATGCATCGCATCTGGTCGTCAGCATTTCTTGGGTTCGTTGCGTGGTCGTTGGCTTTGGACTTTGATTCAGTTTGCATTGGAGAAAGCTTCGCGTTCAACCATCTTTCTTTAAGAAACGGTCTTTGATTTTTTTTCTATACTTCATCTCTTCTGCGCATACAACCACTGTTAAATAAACGATTATAGTAGTCATTTTTCGCTTTCTCTTGTTCTTTGTTCAGTTTATTCCTAAACTGTTTTTATTCTTTCCACTTTCATAACTCCTTGGACTCGATAAAAGATTGGTAAAGCTCATTAATATTATTAAGGTTATTGTTATGTAGAATTGCACAACTTGCACGACATTTCTTTACTCCGGCAGCTTTCAAAACGATTTGAAGTAAAGCGTTTTGAGTTTGCTCATAAACTTATCGTATGACTCTTTGGCATCTTCAATGTCGAAGATATTGCTCCAGTCTATTTCGTGCACTGTTTCTCTGAATTTATCTAGTGTTTGAGCCGATATCTTGCAATACGTTGTCTTTCCAGTGCACTACCCTTTACCGGTGCTTTTCCTGTCCCAGAAAAAAATGTAAACCTCTCCCCTACCGGGAACAGGGGTGCACGCGAAGTTTGTCCAACCGTAGGGGAGGGGTTGGTTAGGTTGGTCACGGGCCCGCTGTCGTTCCTTCAACGCAGCCTGCTCTTCGGTAGAACGAACCAAACGCGGCCTCCCCATCATACTGCAGGGCCTGAACTGGCGGCAAACGGCGGGCGCGAGGCCAGCGAACACGTGATCACACCCCTTCCCTCCTCCAGAGGGAGGGGACGCCTGTAATTGGCTGGGGGTATGGCGTGACCGTGCGCGCCAGCTGTGTGCGCCACGTACACTTCTTCATGCATATAAAACCCCGCTTTAAAGGGCGCGTATGATGAACCTACAGTGCCTGAATCAGTTAGCGCGTTGGTCTCGTAACCCGGAGGTCGGTGGTGCGATTCGGCAGCCCGACGAGCAATTTCTATATTCGCGCGGCTTGGGTTTTTTCGTACGCCAACATCAACGCCAACATAAATATGGACGCAGACACCAGTGAGTTGTCGGTACCACAGTCATTCCATTCTGTGAATGTGGGCTACCAGCGGAGCTGTTCTTCCGCAGTGCGCACTACACGCGGTCTCCCTATACCAGCGAACGCAACATGCTAACTGCCTATTAGGGTCTTTTGCGCAGGCGTGGAAATGCAGCAGGTGGCTTGTTAATCACCTGTCACACCAAATGATCAATGCGTGCTACTGCCATTAGCGCCCCTTCGGCGCAGCCAAACCGAGCAGCTGGCTAGGTCAGGAGCTGGGGTAGCTGTCAAAACCAAATCACGCTTCGTGACATCTCGAACGTTACCAATCTCCATCAAATCGTTCTCGAACCACAGTCTGTCGGACACAGCACAACTGAATCCGAAATGTTTGTGCCGAAAGTCCCTCTGAAATTTCACACACGCGCCCTTGTGCTTGTCCAGTTTACTGGCGTGGTACTGGCGTCGCCTCACCGCATTCTCCGCTTCGGGGCACTCGTCTTCTTGTCGAGCCCGCCGCTTACGCGCAGCCTCTCGGGCACGATCTTCTCTGCTACTCGCCACCCGTTTCCCAGCTTTCCTCTTGCTACGCCAGGTGTCAGCACATGCCTTACTGGTTTGCTTTGCCTCCTCATAGAGGGCGCGGGGGCCTTGGGGTACGGACTAGTGTACCGTATTCTAGCACACTCCAGTACGGACATTGAAAATTTTTTGGGAGGGTAGACATATTGACCCATTTCGCGCAGCAGCTGGTTCTAGAGAAACGAGATGGCGCTTACGGCGGCGTGCCATACGTCTCCTCAGCAACCGCGCTCGAATATACGAAACCATTACGGCCTCTACCTTGCTTCTGTGCGATCAGCGGTCGGAAATGCAACTGAGTTTTCGCTAGCGCACTGCGCTCCAATTACCCTGCATTGAATCGTGTGGATTGAAGACGTGTGCAGTAGTTGGCTGCAAAAATAGTGACTGGCATATTAAGGAGAGAGAGAGAGAGAGAAACGTTTATTATTGAAAGTGTCCCGAGCGAGGCCCGGTATCACCCTGAGGTGGGAAGGTTCCTTAGTCCAGGAACCCTCTGGCTTCGACTGCCCTCTTGGCCCTGGCGACGAGTTGTCGTTGGTCTTCCAGGTCCCCGAGGGCGAGCTTGGCCTCCCACGCTTCAAACAGGTGGTCTTCATTTGCTTGTGGTGCTCGGCATATTAAGGAATGTAATGATTATGTGGGGCCAACTTCGCGGACCGCTGCTGCAACTGTCCGTACATGTTTCCGGCACTTCGAGATGTACGGTATTTCTCGAGGATACACATATTTGCTCATCCGCCAGCGTTGTATCGCTAACCTTGAAAGAAAGGGCTATAGGCCCGGCACATCGGCAAGAGTGAGTACCGCTCGTTAAACATCGATAACGGGAATAGCGCCGCTTCCTGTCATAGTAGGTTTCGCGCACAGTTTCCGCGCACCAGCGCGGAAACTTACGCCCACTCTTTCGCTAACGTGTCAAGAATAAGTGAATTGGCGCACGCTTGAATACATGCGCACTATATAGGCACAAAAATTGAAGGTACTTCACCGACAGCGCACGAATGGTCGAAGCTGAATGTTTCGATTGTGACGGTCCACAAGAGTAAGCGAGTTACTAGCGATAATATGCATTTGCTACAAGGTATTACAATGTGCAGAACAGCTACGTTTCAAGCCTTGTGCGCAGCAAGAACAAATCTAACGGAACTGCGCACACCCACGAGCGATTAGGCAGAAAATGATAACATAGTGACCGCACCGAGGAACCTTACTGAGTCAGAAGCGTGACAAGCCGCTACTTCAAAATATTTGCCTGATGACGAACGAAGACCAAAGCACCATAATCCTGATTGAATTCATGAGCGGAAAGTTTGGATAGCTTCGAATACATATTTAGCCCCGCTCTTAGAGCAAGCGCCATATACGCTGCTCGCGCCGTTTGGACTATAGCTAAATCAGCTCCGAAAGCGCTTTTGCATCTTCTCTGCAACTGCCACCAAAGCTTAGTGTCGTCCACCCAGTCACATATCTACGATATCTCCCGAAACAGAGGTCTGCTAAGCCGCACTGGCGTCATACACATCCACTGTAAACACGGAGGCAACGGAGGCAAGCAATGGACGCGTCACCACGTGATCAAACATGGCAGCGCCCACGGGATGGCCGCGAAAAGGGTCAATGGAGCTCCGCTGTAAAAGATATATAGGCATATGATCGCTGATATCACAGCCTATGGCTCCTGATGTCGTGCTATCGATAGTCGAGTTTATTATGCAAGTGTCTAGTAATGATGATGTAGTGGCAGTTACACGCGTCGGTGATCTGATGATGCTGCAGAAGTCATTGCACCCTAGGATAGACACAAACTGCGCAGTAGATGTTCAATTAGTCATCGTGTCAATGTTGAAGTCGCCGCCTACTGTAAGCAGATAGCCGTTTTCATTTACGTGTAAAAGTAGGTTATCTAAAAACTAAAAGAAAACCGAATGGCTACCATTAGGAGGTCGATAAAAAATCGCAAACACTGCCTCTTTCTATCTTTATGCATAAAGCTTCATAAATTTTGTAGCTATGCTATATTCTCTAAGAATATCATATCCTGTTAGAGAAGTTAGAATTGCAACGCCGCCACCACTGCTTCCCTTGTGGTTCACGATGAAATGCTGGTATCCTCGAAGTACATAATGCTCTGAGTCATCATTGCACCAAGTTTCGGTAGACATGAAAACTTCAAATTTTAGGCTACATGATTCGATTAGCACAGTGACTTAATCCTTTTTGTTCAACAGTGATCTTGCGTTTAGATGCCTGAATTTTGAAAGTATTGCCTTGTTGCTAATTTGTGCCTGTCCCCAGGAATCACAGAGTTTGAAGGAGCCAGCCATCTCTATACCAGGTACGAATGTATCAGAGTTTCTGCTTATTAAACGCTTGTGATTTTGTTCATGTCGCTTTCACGCCTGATGCGAACAACAGATGAAGTCTCTGTGTGGCGTGCATGAATAATGCCATTCTTATTCTAAATATATTTCTAGATGTGTTCACGTCTGTGTGCATTGGCATTCCCAACATTTTCTTCATTTCGAGACAAATGTGTTTATTTACAAACACAGGATATTCCGTAGGCAAGCAGAGGGATGCGTTTGCTAGCCTTTTCTTGCATGATTCTGAAGAAGTTTGTCTCGTTTGTCACATCGTAGAAACTCAAAAATTGTATTTGTCTGATTTTCCTGTTTTGTTCGAACTCACTTGGTCCGGGAATCAGTCTCCACCTGGTGTTGTGCCTATATGTATCGCCTCCGACCTTCTGCTAAGAGGCCGCCACTGCTGCCACGGCCTAGTTGTAGAACGTCCGTCTCGGCTGAGGGAGGTTATGGGTTCGATTCCGACCACCGCCGCACTCCCACTGGTTCAAATGGACGCCAGTCTACGCCGGCATGGCGTTAGGCTTTCTCCAGGGGTGATACGCTTGGAAAAATAAGCCTGCGCTCTAAATTCCTGTAGAGCTCACTTTCGTGAGCACGAAAAAAGGAGGTTTAGGCCACTCCCACGGTGACCATTCCACATGTGGCGCCCCAAATGCACCTATTGACGTAGGGACGCCTTCGGGTTGGGAACAAAGACCCCTTTCCAAGCGTTGAGATCCCATAATGGCTAAGCACCAGGCCGGGAGCGCACTTGTACCTTTTTTACCGGTAGGTGCCCGGCAGCAGCAATTGCATCCCACAGCCGCAGCGGATGTTCTTCAGCAAGGCCGCCTATGGTCGGACAAGAGGCACCCGGAGACAACTCGTGAAATCTCTATTGGGCCCCCTTTCGAGATGTAAGCCACCCCAAGAGCCGAGTACCAGGCCAGGGAACACCTCTACCCATCAGAAAAAACCGGTGGGTGCCTCCGGGTACCTCGGTATACTCCCGCATACGAGGCGGATGCTCTACCGCAGGAACACCGCTATTCTCTCTATTCTATCCTCGATGCTCCATGACCAATTTGTCCTAGCTCGCTAGAAGTACGCTCTTTCCCCATAGTGCACCCATGACAGCGGGACACTGCACGATTGCCTGTGAATTGTGTAATAATGTTCGGCAGCAAACTTTAGACATGTAGATGCTCTCACTCTATTTTTAAAATGCTATTCAATACTCCACATTTCAGCTCCATTTCGAGGACAGACAGTTTTAAGGAAATCGTCAGGATGGGCGCCGGTTGTTGAAGTTTACGTGTTGTGTTGAAGTTATAAGTATATATGTCGGTGTGCGAGAAATTTCTTGCGCCAGGCCTCCAGCATGGTGAGTGCTGTGAAACTGACGAAAATACGTCCACAGCAGCATAGGCAATGCTTTGCCATTGGAGAAAATGCCTCATATTGTCAAGATTAACTCGACGTTAACCGAGCATAGTAAGTACTGGTGCTGCGGAAACAAATATGAACAGACTGAATAGCTTTGCATTTGAAACTACCGAACAGCGTAGCTTTAGTTTACCGCTAAATAAAGCCTCAGCTATTTGTTACTAAGAGTATATGCGCAAGCCCTACCGTCAAAAGGAATTAACTAAGCCCAAATTCCGGGCATTTCAACAGAAGCGTTCAATCGCTGCACGCCGGGCAGTGCCAGTGAACGTGAACATTCGAACCAAGATGGCGCCCACAAACAGCTGTGCCTCCACCCTGTAGCGGAGGTGGATATCGAGGCACCCTAAATACTTTCGAAGTTTATAGTCACAGAGTTAGGTTGCATATTGAAAAGAGCAGTTGCGGACTTTTTCACTCGCTAGAGTCTGCGAGGGTCTTGCGCAGGCACTGCTCAGAACGAAATCTCTTTTAATGTCTTTTTTTTAGACGCGACGCGTGCGCCTCGTTGATCATGGCATAATTGCGGCCGCTGTCGCGATGCTGTCTTATCGATGTTTTGCATTTGCCAGCCGAACTGGTTTAATTATTTTCTTTACACAACTTATTTTAAGTTGCTGCAGCGGTTACTTAAAATTTATCTGTGGTGTTCGGCAAGCTTAGAAGATGTAGAGGTGCTTGGGGTGGATCTATACTTATCATAGGTGGCAGCGGACTGGAGAGTGAAGGCGCAGTAGCTCTGGTCTGCCGTGGTGGTAGAGTGGACGCTAAAGCTTCTCCTTCATCGGTTGTCATAGTGTGTCAAATCTATTCAGTATTTTGTTCTAAAATTATAGATCATCGTTAGCCGCTGGCTAAGGGGTTAAAATGATCAGTGCCTCACATACTACCTTATCTATTCAAATGCAAATATTTTTTAGGTCCCTGTTTCGCCCGAAAGGTGAACCATCGATTGCAATAGCAAATTAGTCGACAGCTATACGAAGTAAGGATTGTAGTTTTATCAGCTGTATAAACTTGCAAACATAGGCATACTAACTAAATCTTTTCGTGTGATCTTGTTAAGGCGCCTATATTCGACTGCAAAATCGAATGCTACCGTCCTTTTTCTTCACCAGCACAACTGGGGAGACCCAAGGGCTGTGCGAGGGTTGTATTACGCCACGATGAAGCATGTCGTTGACCTGTTCATCAATGACACGGCGTTCAGCGTGAGAAACTCGGTATGGACGCTGGCGTATAGAGGTGCATGGGTGCCGGTGTCAATGTGGTGAACGATGGAGGATGTGCGGCCCAAGGGAGATTGCTTATGATCGAACTACAGCCGAAAGCGGTCGAGCAGTTCCAAGAGCTGGGTACGCTGAGCAGGTGGAAGTACGGAATCAATTGACTGGGAGGAAGGCTTCTCAGGAGGACGAATCGGCGGCGGTAACAGGAGTAATGCTGTCGACGAGAAGACTTACGGTGTCGTCAGGCAGTTGAGTGGAGTAGGCGGAATCAACATCGTCAAGCCGACCTATACATTCACCACGGAATAAGGTGGCCGGGGAAGAGGACCGATTCGTGACATAAATGGCGCTGCAAGAGTTTTCGACTGTGAGAACTTCAAAAGGGAGGAGGAAGTCTTTGCGAGAGGTGAAGGCTTCGGAGGGCGCAAACAGGGCGGTGGAAGAGGGAGCATAGTCGCAAGAAAGTGGCACAAGAACACAAGACAAAGGAGGTATATCAGTGTCCGCGGCGACGACCACTCGAGAAGGCGGCTTGTTAGATGCGGCGTCACATGTCGGCGACAACTCAAGTTCGGCACGCGCACAGTCAGCAACGGCATGGTTAGTAGCAAGGAAGTCCCATCCCAAAATAACGTCGCGTGAACACCGTGAAAAAACGACAAATTCGACTACATACAAGACGTCTTGAATGACAAGGCGAGCTGTGCATGCCACTGAAGGTTGAATGTGGTGCGCGGTTGTGGTACGCAGGGAGACGTCGGAAAGCGGAATCGTAATTTTTTTGAGCTTGCGGCAGAGTTCTCCACTAAGAATAGGCACAGCGGCTCCAGTATCGACAAGTGCTTGCAAAGGACCACCTACGATATTCACGGTTATTTCGTTCGCAGGTAGAAATCGAGGCCTTGAAGTTGTCGACACGAGCGCAGTTCTTGCCTCCGGAACTGCGAGGGCTAGTTTTCCGCTTGGACTGGTGGGGGGCGACGAACCATCGGGGAAAGTGAACGGCGACGTGGTGAGGGCGACCGACGTGGGCCGTAGTCACGTCGATTCGGTGAGCAGCTGTTCATCGTTGAGGGGGAGGAGATCGGGTGTGGTGGCTCAGAAGGAAAGTAGCCTTGATTTACTTCGCCCGCACTAGTACGGATGTCACGACGACGACAGAAACGTGCGACATGGCCAGGTAGACAACAGAAGTAGCAAATAGGCCTGTTGTCCTGTGTGCGCCAAGGATTAGTGGACGGCGGTGCAGGACGGCGAAAAGGAGGCGGGTTCGGGTGGACAGGCGCACGCGCAGCGTAGAAGGTATATGCTGGTCGAACAGGATCCCGCGCTGAGTGGCATATGCTGGTGACTGGCGGGGTGCGACCTCAGCATAGATAAGAGGAGCGGAAACAGGCGGATGCTGGTAGGTGGTCGGGAGAGCCTCAGAAATTTGCTCCTCTATAGCCTGTCGTAGCGTCGGAGCGAGCGCCTGCGCGGAGTCCGGGACGCAGGAAACAAGGGACAATTGTCGCGCCACTTCTTCTCGGACAAACTGCTGTATCTGCCGCATGAGCATTGTGGTGTCAGTAGAAACGAAGCCTGCAGTTAACACTGACATGTTGGCTGTGTCAGAGCTCGTGAGGCGCGTAGAAATGCGCTGTTTCCGCAACTCGTCCGTAGCTCTGACAGTACTGGACCACGTCCGTGACAGTTAGGGGGTTTTTGGCAATGAGCATGTGGAAGGCGTCGTCCTCGATCCCCTTCATGATGTGTCTGATTTTATCGGCTTCGGACATAGCAGGGTTGATGCGACGCCAGAGGTCCACAATATCCTCGATGTAGGACGTGAAGTTCTCGCCGGATAGCTGGGCGCGACTGCATAAGCACTTTTCTGCGCGGAGCTCGCGAACAGCGGGTCGGCCGAAGACTTCCGCGAAGCTCGCTTTAAAGGAGGAACAGTTGGCAATATCAGCTTCGTGGTTGTGGAAGCACAGCTGTGCTACGCCCACCAGGTAGAAGTTGACGTTGCTGAGATTGTCGCCGTCATCCCATTTATTGTGTGCGCTTACCCGCTCATACGAAGTGAGCCAGTCCTCGACGTCGTGTTCGTCGGTGCCGTTGAAAATGACATAGTCTCGCTGCCGTAGTACGCCGGAGCAGGCGACCACCGGTGGTGCGGGAGCACCCTGCTGTGGCGCGTCCTCAGGCATTGCCGAGGCGGGGGGTAGAGTCCGGGTACGGAGTTCCAGGATGAAAAGGGAACCAGCACGCTCCAACAATTGATAGGACGCGTTCAAGGTTACATTTGCTTGGCGCTTTTATGAATGCCAGAAACAGGCAACAGCCAAGCGGAGCGAGTGCGAGCACCAACAACATGAAGCGTCTTCTTCTTCGTCTTCTACTGGCGCCGGTATTTGTCACTACATAACAATCATTGTGTCACTCGCCCAAGCAAGCATACACGCATCTCACTCGGCGACCGTGGAAACTGGCTGTCAAAACGCTGGAGTGAGTAAGCGCGGTGTCAGCAGCGAGCGCCTCTTGCATCATGGCGCCGCTTGCATCAACGCAAGCGGCGCCATGATGCAGAAAACAAAGTGTAGGGCGGACTCTGTCCCCGCAAGAAATGGTTTCCAAGATACAGTGGCCCGAGCTGGCGCGCGCGGTGTAGAATGCCCCCCCCCCCCCCCCCATTCTCGGCGCCTTGCGGGTGCGCGCGGCCGCTCGGGCCACCTGGAGGAGAACGCCCTTCCTATTCCGATATAGGAACAATAAAAAGCGCTGGAAGCTCTGGCCACGCTATGCTCGCTCGATGCTATGTTGACTCACTGATGCTCACTGCGATAACCTGCGCAAACATATTTTCTCTCCTCGATGCTCAATGACGCATTTGTCCTCGTTCGCTTTACGTACGCTCTTTCTCCATAGCTGCACCGCATGCCAGCGGGACACTATTATAATGCCTGTGAATTGTGTAGCAATGTTTCGCAGCCAAAAGTCATGTAGCTCTGAGGCTGCGACAGCTACTTGACATTATAATAGTGTCCGCTGCGGTGAAGGGCCGAAGGGTGAATAAATAGCATTCGCATCGGTTATAAATGTTCTATTGAAATATGCTAAAGTGCATGTGTGCATGCCCGCATAATGCGCGAGTGCGAATCGGTACTCAATAAATATTTAACGATATTCTTCAATGTTTATTTTGTCACCATCGTAATTTGGTCAGCAACATTGTTACTGTACAATTTCAACGACTGTTGAAACACATTTGAGAGGTTGATTCAACAATTGTTCAATAATATGTCAATGCTAAATCAACAGTCAGTTTTATAAGAAATACTTGTCACCGTTAGAATATTAGGGTAGTGTTTCATGTTTCATCGCGTAATTTCGTAGAGAACGTATGGGGTGACCAGCACATCTGTAATGACAGTATGTGTGGCCAAATGTATAAGCCAATTCCTCACATGGGTTCTGTCTCCAGAGACGTGAACACCCACGTAGAAGGCGACTGCCATCTCATGTCCCCCCGTCAGTGCCCTCTTTTGCACGCGCCACAGACAAGGAGGGCGGCGGGAGCAGAGGAAGGCTGTCCTTCCCGGACAGCATCTAAACTTGAGACCCACGAATGGAATGCTTTCGCGCGACAGCAATTGCGTGTGAAGAGCTATAATATAAGCAACGTTCGACGACGAATGCGCCCCGCAATTCGCCTGCGAGAAAACACGGGACCCTTGCATTGCCGCCTTTGTATAGGCGATTGATATCCAACCACCACCGCGCACAAAAACGGGTGCCGAGCCAAACAAAACTTTGTGTAAAAGAAATGTATTCGCTTTAAAACAAACCAAAGGATATGCGCATCTATTCCACTAGCCCATTGCTTAACCCTCCCGCGCAATTTTCATCTCAGTTCGCAGTTATGACAGCATGTAAAAGAGAGAGGTCATAACCTCAGGCTTCACGTGCTGCTGTGTAAACACGTAATTCTAAGCAGTGACCTTGTTCCGTGTGGGCGGTTGGGGATTTCAGCTATTGTTTACCAGTGCTGTTGCTGGTTTCAGAGGAACCGAAATTAAGGGGACTGACGCATCACACGGTATCACGATGCGGGGCTCTATTTGACACAATATTGCAAAGGATGTTTTACCAGATTTGTTCAAGGAACAAATTCGGAAAATTATACCGGGACGTTGGACATGCATCCTAATAGAATTTAGCAGACATGAAGGACGTACCATTTAGACAAGTAGTGCAGCCTGTCAAACGTGCATTTAGAAATATAACATTCAATTACTGTAAGCACAGAGTGGAAGTTCTACGGATTGCTATTGTTATACTGTGTTGGTATGTCGAGCAGAAGATGTGGTGAAAGTAATGATGAAAAGTGTAACCAAATTTTACTCTACGAGATGGATAGCACGACCGGCTTTTTTTTTTCTTTGAGTACGACCGAGGGAATACTTATAATTTCTCCTTTCGTCCCTCATGCACCCCTCACACATTGCGTGTGCGACAGTTTCTTACTTACAGGTTCTGGACACTGTAATGCGAGCGAACTTATCAGCTGCGTAGGAAAAGCACTTGCAGGCTTCCTACGCGCGCGCCCAATAACAAAGCCGCCGAATGCATGACGCTTTCACTCAAAATATAAAAACAAATCACTTTCACAATTTGTTGAGGAAAGCATCATCACTTTTATTGGCTTGGAGGAACCAAACTGGCACCTTTTAGAAAATGGCGGATTGCTCCGTTTGCTACAGAGGCATCCATGGGGAGCATGTCACCCCGAAGACACATCTGGAATGAAAATACGAAATGTGTTAGAGAATATGAAGAAGAAAACAAAGAAATAATCGGTACCAAAGAGAAAAAACGAATCAGCCCAAAATAGTGGCGTAGTGGCTATGGCGTTGGGCTGCTGAATTCGCGGGTGCGGCAGCCGTGGTGGCCGCATTTCGATGGGGGCGAAATGCGAAAACGCCCGTCTACCATGCATGCATTCGGTGCATGTTAAAGAACCAGAGGTGGTCAACATTAGTATGGAGCCCACCGCTACGGCGTGCCTTATACTCATATCGTGGAATATTTCTCAAAGAATATTTCTCTACTTTCGTGATGTTTTGCACACCTTAATGACGCTTAATGAACTCAATACCATTTATCACTTCATGCTGCAGACAATTCGGCGGATCACATCAATCTGTTCCGTTTTCGTTTAACAACGAATAATGATTTCTAGGAATTTAATGTGCACATTTCTGTGCCATATTTCTGCTATCAAAAAGTTGTAGCGCGTAAATGTAAAACCGCATTTCGCATTAAAATATGTGTGAAATTACGAGTATAATTAAATTCGAAACTAAACCACTACCTCTTCCTGAGTAAAATAACAATAGAACCAAAACAATGTTACATGCGTGTTTCGCACAGGCTTAAGCATATCTTCTTGTCATAAAAAAATTTTACGTCCTTGTGAATGAACACGCTATTATAGCACATTCTAGTGGAACGTCGCACTCGAGAACAAAAATCTCTCCAATTGAACACGTGAGGCGCATTAGCGAGACGTACGTTTTTAACTCGCAGAATATTAGCGAATGTGTCCCGCAGATACGATTATTGGGACACTCCTATAAAGTCTAAATTTTAGACACTACGTGGGCTCGCATGGTTGCCTTACGTTCATTCATTGTTAAATAAAACCATTACAGTGCACTCGCGCACATTTGTGTAGCTGTTGTTAGCTTCTAATCACAATTTTTCAGTAAGGTTTGTTTGGCCGAATCCCACACAGCCTGTTCGTCATAATTATTATTCGCCATTGGCCGACCGCTTCATCGCCGCTCGTGAAAAACAATATATATATATATATATATATATATATATATATATATATATATATATATATATATATATATATATATATATATAATTCTGGCAGTTTTACGTGCAAAAAGCACGATCTCAATATGAGGCATGCCGTAGTGCCGGACGGCAGCTGCATTTTGACTATCTGGGCTTCTTCAACGTGCACATAAATAAAAGTTTCCGGGTGTTTTCACATATCGCGCCCATGGAATGCGGCTGCAACGGCCGGGATCGAAGCCGCTACCTCGAGCTCTGTAGCATAATGCCATGTTTACTGCGCTACAAGACGGCTCGCCCGGCCTCTTTCCCTAAAAATTTGGCCAGGGACACCACGGGCTAGCGTCTGCTCTCACGAACTATTTTAGTGAATACAGGTCCTTATTGTTATTATAATAAAATTAGACTTCCTGTTTAACAGGTAACACATGTACCACAGGCAGCTCGATCAAATGGCCAGAAGAACTCTGGGAAACCTAGGCCCGCTAGAGTAGCGGTATTTTAGCAACACTGCTGAGTTTTAACAGCTGAGCGGAGCTGTTTACGCCGGTCGTAATGTGTCTGCTGAATCCAAAAAACCGCCTCGCCGAGCGAAAGCGTTGCCTAGCAACCACCTCGCGGAGCGGCTGTGCTTCGCGTCCTCTCCGTGCTGTGCACATGTTGCCTTGACATGGGACGTTAAGGAGAGAGAAGGAGAGCATGCGCGCGGCGAGCGCTATGCTAGGGAGATACAGAAAGGAAGTGAGAGCAAGAGAGAGAGCGAAATAAACCAGCAGCACCAACGAGGCAACGCGCAGAGACGCTAGCGACGCCGTTCGCGTTTCCCCGTTTCCCCACATTCGCGTCGAACGTGCGTGGTGTCCGTGATAGCAGCAGGCATCTCTGGCGGCGGCTCCGCAGGCTTCGACCAGCCACGCCCCGGCAAATGTGGAGGTGCAGCTTGGCCGTGACGTCACCGGGGATGTAAAGCTCGGAGCCAGCGCGATGGCGGTAGAACTCTTGTTGACTCTATGGCGAGTACATGTAGCCTTGACATGATACGACCAAAGAATCCGTAGAACCGAAGAACAAGCAGCTCATCTTCAAGCGCTTCGCGTGGCCAAGCGAGAATCTGCGTGTCGGCGACGAGCCGATTAGGAATACTCTGCCTAGCAGCACTTAGCATTTCCTAGCAAAACTTAGCCAAGCCTAGTTAACCTGGAAGAAGCTAGGTCGATCACCAGCTCCGCTGTTTACTATAGCCTGACACAACTAGTGCTAGCTGCCCACTTTTTTTAGGGGCGAAGCTCCTTAGGGTGTGGGTCGTTCCCTCCTCTGTAGTAGTAGTAGTAGTAGTAGTAGTAGTAGTAGTAGTAGTAGTAGTAGTAGTAGTAGTAGTAGTATGTAGCCACCACTAGTTTATGAATTGCTCAATAGATGGCGTTGTGTGTCCGTAGCCACCTGTAGTTTTACGAAGTGTTCACTAGATGGCGTTCCGGTTCCGCTTCCACTACCCGGTTCCACTTCCGGTTCCGGTTCCACTTTTCGCGCGTTCGGTGCGAACGCGGGAAAAACGCCGACGGCATCGACAACAGTTCTGCGCGTTGCTGGTGCTGCTGCATGTCCAAGTTTATACAGCTGATAAAACTACCTTGAGTCGACCCCATGGCTGCTTCGCATACTACTCAGGGTTCCCCTACGGGAAGATGGTGTAACTTTCTCTCTCGTTCCCGACGCGCGCTCTCTTTATCTCTCGTCCGTAGCTGTGGTTTACCCGAATGAATCCCCGGTGCTTCGCCCACTCATCATCATCCACTTCGTGGATATGCTGTTTTTATTTATTTTTTTTTTTTGAAGAAGCATCCCTCAGATTTATAACTTCAGTGTTCAAGTACTATGCACTTTTCAAGGGCTAATTACATCAGTGATAAATTTAAATCAGCTCTTTGATATCTGCCACTGGAGCTCATAGATAGAAGGATAGAAGCGATGGATAGAAGCGATAGAATCAAGAGATGGCGACTGAGTAATTTATGGTTTCTTGTTACCGTGTGTAACAGCTGGACATATGGGCTTAGGCAAAGAACACGGCACTGGCACTGACTCACCTGAAATTTATTTCGAGGAAAATCACATTTATAAACACGGGCCGGATGACGCACTGTTTTTTTTTTTTTTGCAGGTGTGGTTTGACACGTCACCAGGATGGTTCCTGCTGCGCATGTGCAGTCGCTTAGTTGTTGCCCGGTCGGCCCATGCTTATAAATGTGATTTTCCTCATAATAAATTTCAGTTGAGTCAGCGCCAGGGCGGTGTTCTTCCAGCAGCGCCAGGGTGCTGTTACTTTCCAAAACATGGATTGGTGCATGATAGTGGGGGCAAGGTTGAATGAAATAAGAAGGGAAGGTTGCATCAGTGAAATTTCTTTAAGTCTCTATGCAAAAGAGCTTGGGTACCTGGACGATGTTAATTAGTCAGGCATTTCTTATACATTTTTCTTATCATGTTTTTTTTCATTTTCCTTACCATGTTTTTTTTTTTCATTTTCCTTATGAAGGTTTTTCTTTCATTTTCATTAACGGTTCTGCGCATCTCCCTTTTTTATATATATTTAATGACGACGTTGTGGACTAAACAGTCCACAGCGCCTGTCCTGTGTTTGACCTTCATTGTGTGCCTTGTCTTTTGTTTGCGGTTTAAAAAAGTTTATGAAGTTGAGACGCCCTATATACGCTCCAAGGTTGGATAAGCATGGAGAGCGAATAAACTTTTTGCGCAAGAAAAGCGAAAAGATATCCCATAAAACACTGGAAGTTCAATGATAACATGAATTATTCGCCTTGTATTACGTGATGACTTGATGTTAGATCAGTGTTCCTGTTTTAAGCTTTCTCTTTTTACGCCATCTCCTTACTGAAGAAATCATCTGTAAAATTTGGGTCTTCAGCGCTTGAAATATCAATACGGTACTACATTTTTCAAGGTATTCATGTGCTACGAACATTTGAAGAAAAAAAATACTGCTTTACATGTATATTCAAGATTTTCATGCACCGCTAAGGCATAGATGTGTCTTTCCTTACATTGAAATGCTGTACCAGGCGCACGAACTCGTCCTTTTTGAAAAGAAAGATTTCCTGGAACGTAAAAAAATAGACACGTACAAAAAGTTGCCACAGAATTTGTCTCTGTCGACCATCTATGAAAATGCAATATTCCCGCCTTACGGTGAATCATGACACGATCCATTAGTTGTGCATGTTTATTGTGATCTACTACGTCTGGGGAATTGTGACTGATACACTGCGCACAACAGATAATAGGAGATAGCCTAGGCTAAGGTATGCCAAGTATATTTTCACTTTAAACTTATTTCTTCCTCTTACAAATACCACATCAACTACCTATCTGCTATTTGAGGTAGGTATTGAATCTCAACTGACGAGACCCAAATTTACTTATTACTTATAGACTTATTTTCAAGGTAACATATGTGAACGTTGAATTTCACCGTTCCCTATTATTGTGGAAGCATTTCGGTAGTGGAGCTTGGACCAGTCAATCAGCACCCGCACAAGGAAATGCTGCTCTCGATTGGTTAGTTTCATCTGGGCACAGTAGTCATTTGCTGGCATGACATGCTCCAGCGCATTGACATAGCAGCAGGTGTCACCACTGCACCACGTGGTTTCAGCGAAATTGACTTCCTCCGCCTGACAAATCTAGAGGAGATGGCTAGCTGCTCATTCGAAGCACTTCGTGTTGTTCTTGTTGCTCCCCATAAGATCTCGACACGTGTCGAGCGCCTATACCCACATATGCCACTGTCAAACTGCTTCTTTTTGCTCGCATTCTTTCCGAGGTGAACGTCTTAGATGGACTGGTACAAGTTTGAGGTATTTTAGGGCTGTTCGGTTAGCCTATAGCGCTGGCGTTTTACGACAGCGCTTCATTCCTTCCGTTGTGTGATATTTTATATTGGTGGTTCTACGCTTCCGCTTTGCAGGCACTGAAGCTACTGAGGTGGCTTACTAAGGTATAGTTTAAAGACTGACATGTGATGATGTACAAGGAATATACGCCCGTGAACGTATTGTGGCAGGATCTATAACTCGATTCCGAAGAGCAGAGATAGGCTGACTGCCACGGCTTTGTCGGTGCAAATTCCGTATTCCTAAAAATCCGTTTTGCATTGCAGCACGAGCGATGCTGGATTGCGTACGTTTTTTATTCTTGGTAGTGCTGCGTGTATATCGCGGATGAGAAGCGGCAGGGACACCTGCTGTCATCACGAGAAGAAAGAAGCCTCAAAAGACTGTGCTGTAACTAATAAATGACATAGAACTGGAACACCCTCGTGGATAACATTTATGCCAGTCCCTAGTTCACAATCTACAGGAAAACATTGTCTGCTATGGCCTACCCTACACAAATCTGAAAGCTGGCACTAAAGCAAAACCTGGAGAAATCCTCAGCGAAAATATTCTAAACTTGCTACTTACTGGCTTTATGTTGTAGAGTGCCAGAGTGCCCGTTACTAAGCAATCCCGGACGGCTGTCCTGAAGTCCGTCTCACTCTGCAGAAGACATTGCCTGATTCGTAAAACACTGAGTGGTCGTTTAGAATGAACGATAATTGAGGCTTTGGGCCCAGAAAGAAAGAAAAGCTGTTTTCATACTAGCGAGCCATAACATAAAATAAAATAAAAGCTGTAAACATTTCATGAAGCTTGTTGTTACGTATTTATTCCCATGAAAACCCATAGATTTCAGAAGACTCGTTCCAGAGTACATATTCACGCTCAAAGCGGACGCCGGTCACTCAATCACTCTTGTAGAGTACGGGGCGCTGCCATGTAATCCACGTCAATTACTTGTCATCACAAAGTGCCATTTCAGAGTGAAAATGCCATAAAAGCTGTCAAAGCAGGATTCAAGACAGCTTCGATGTTTAGCCCTGTCTGTATTCCCATTGAACAATTCCATGGTTGATATATTAGCGCAAATGTTTAAAGGTTTAGATGTGTGGCATTGACTCAATATATTTATGATCCTAAAGAACATGTGGCTATAGCAAACAGGCTATATTGCTACCAGCAATTTGTAAATTCCGAAGACAACGCCAGATGACATACTTCGTGCATGGTTGAGCATGCCGTCCTCAAAAAGGACAAGTCATTCCGCGCGTAATTTTCATAATGGCAAAGCCGAATCCAAAGGCCCCATTCATCACCACAAAGCATTGATCAGTTGGCCTGTATTTATTTTTGCTTTGGATAGACAATGGCATTTCCTGTAATGTCGATCACCCTCCGGAACGACACAGAAACCGTGCTAATAAGGATTTATTTCTTGCTATAGGCTTTTCCTTAAAGGTGCGTATGTATGTTTCCCGGGCCACCTCTGCTGGCACTATATCCGGTGCTCGTTTGCACTATTTACGGCACCAGCCAGTCGACAGGACAGCACCAGAAGCCGCGGGGAAGTAGAAGGATGTGACAAAGAGAGCTACGTTTTAACGTAGGGGTAGCAACCATCGCAGATGATCGTCAATTACAGCGATGGGTGTGTCGCCTGAACTACCGTATATCCCCATGTCATCCGTGAATCACGAAGCCTTATGGGCACGTCAGCAACAATCTAAAAACAGTTGCACCCCTTGGGATGTATTTTTGCCACAGAACAATAATCGTCATCCGACTTGCGTGGCTTTTCTTTCTTTAACGGTGTGCGCCCGGCACTTCTCGGTCACGAACTACAAGAGCGTTATCAGCGTGACACAGCGTTCTCGGCAGGCAAGTGCAGAGTTTTCAAGATAGGAAACGCAAGCAAGACAGATGACGATTATTGTTGTGTGGCCAAAATGCACCCCAAAGGGTGCAACTGTTTTTAGAGTGAAGCACATGAAGTGCCAGTTTCATTGCCACCCCAAGTTCCAAATGGTAACTCTACATAGTATACGTTGTTGCGATGACATCATCCCAATTAAAACTGTGTAGCCACCTCTACTATCTTAGCATCCTTGCTGCATGCAGCAACATTTCAATAGCTATGCATCAAGCTGAAGCGATTGACGCGGAGGTGTCTGTGGCGGATGGGGGTTATCAACATATTATATGTAAACTACATACCCAGGCCTTGTATCCTAGACGCAATAAGGGTAAAAGCAGACCAATTCAGGCGGGTGTTCGCAAACAAATATGCAGCTTTGGAACATGAAGATAAAGATCACATAGCGGTAATGAATAAAAACGTAACTAGGCTGAATTCAGAAGCATTAATTGAAGTGGGAGGTAAGGCTCCAAGTACTTACTTGGGAAAGATAAGCTCTCCCAAGTAACAAACGACCTAATAAAGAAATGACAAATCATGAAAGTGTCAAACTAAAGAGATCAAGCAGAATTTTCGGAGCTGTAAAACTGCTCCACAAGAAGCACGTAAGGGATATACGAAATAGTAACGCGGGAAAGATTGGGGAAGCCGTAAAAAATGGCCGCGGCGTGAAATCAGTGAGAATAAAACTTGGCATTGGACAATGCAAGATGTATGCACCGAAAGATAAGCAGGGTAAGGACATCAGCAATTTCGATGATATAGTAAAAGCAGCAGAGAAATTCTATACTAATATGTACAGTACCCAGAGCAGCCACGCTACCTTCATTCGACGTACTGATGAACAGGATACAGAGGCTCATTTTTTAACTAGCGATGATGCTAGAAGGGCCTTGCAAGACATAACCCGAGGAAAAGTGGCAGGAGAGGATAGGATAACAGTATATTTAATGAAACATGGAGCAAATATCATGCTTGAAAAGCTTGCGGCCCCTTATAAGCAATGCCTCACGACTTCAAGTGTACCAGAGAGCTGTAAAAATGCCAACCTTACACTAATCCACAAGACGGGAGACGTTAAAGAATTGAATAAATATAGGCCCATTATCTTCCTTTCAATATTATAGAAAATATTTACCATGATTATTTCCAACAGAATCAGGTCAACACTTCACTTCCATCAACCAAGAGAACAGGCTAGCTTTAGGACGCGATATTCTACAATCGATCGCATCCATATGATCAATCAGGTAATCGAGAAATCTGCGGTGTGCGGTCAACCTCTCTATATGGCTTTCATAGATTATGAAAATGCATTTCATTTCCCAGAAATACCTGCAGTCATTGTGGCATTGCGTAATCGAGGAATACAGGAGGCATACGTGAATATCTTGGGAAATATACACAGATTCAACAGCTGCCTTGGTTGTTCACAAGATAAGTAGAAAGTTACCTATCAAGAAAGCGGTTAGCCAAGGAGACACAATCTCTCCAATGCTATTCACTGCATGCTTAAAATAAGTATTCAAGCTATTAGACTGGGAAGGCTTAATGGCGAATATGGCGAATATCAATGGCGAATATCTGAGCAACCTTCGGTTTGCAGATTACATTGTCCGCTTCAGTAACACTGGAGACGGTTTAGAACAAATGATTCAGGACTTTAACCGAGAAATTATAAGCGTGGGAAATTATAAGCGTCTTCTGCATATAAATTTATATGCAGAAGACGAAGATAATGTTCAATAGCCTGGCAAGGAAACAAGAATTCAGGATCGCCAGTCAGTTTCTAGAGTCTGTACAGGAGCACGTCTGTCTTGGTCAATTACACGCAGGGGACCCTGATACTGAGAAGGAAATTTACAGAAGAATAAGCATGGGTTTGAGTGCACACGGCAAACATTACCAAATCCTTACGGGAAGCTTACGACTGCCGTTAAAAAGTAAAGGAAAACGTTCAAAATCATTGCATTGTACCAGTGCTAACATATGGGGCAAAAATTTCGTGTCCAATATTTTCGCCAGTACACAATTAGTCAACGCTAGCGTTTTAACACTACCTTTACTTTGTACCCATGGCGAATACACGGCGTTTAAAAAATAGCTAATCAGTAGAGGCCGCATCTTTAGGTATTAAAAAGCGCGTCTTAGGCGCCAAAAATAGGCAGGCAAAGCAACGTTTTAGGCCTCCAACTTCGTAAATACAGGCACAATAAATGTTTACATAAAGGCAAATAATTTCAAACGAAGACGTGCGCGATCTGTATCTACGAGAGGAAAACAAGAAATGTTATTGTTTATGATGGCACAAAGGCGCCAACAGTTCAACATAGCCGTGCAATTGTCCCATAAAACTGCTGGACTAAGACGATCATTTGGCGTACTTCAAAAAGCACACTGCTCATATTCATGTTCAATGGCCACTGTACTCGAGCGTTGCATAAAGTGAAACAAGCATGAAAAAGAATACTTGCAAGCTGGGAATACTTATTAAAAAAGTGCTACTTTACGTCTGCCTGACGCAATTAAAATAAAACACAACAAAAACAGACAAATAACAAATACAAAAGAGACTACAACGTATTAGGAATTAACATGTTCTTCATGAGGACTGTTAACTACAACTCTGGCAATTTTCTCATATACAATGACATTATCTGAATTCTACAGGCAAAACGCCCCAACACTGCGAAATACACTTCCGCCCATTTGAAGTGCACGTGTTTGAATAAGTATGTTTGGAGAGCACGCGGAACGTAGCCTAAGAATCACTGTGAAGATTGTGGAAACAATAGCAAACTACCACCACCTCCAGATTTTTCGATTCAAAATTGTTCGTCTTGTCACCGAGAATGATCTTGTACGCTGAGAAGGAACGCTCGACGGCAGTTAACACCTTAAAGAGTAAATTACAAAGAAAACAAAAACCGCGTGCACATCACATTTTTTCTTTCTTCTTTTGCTCTTTACTCTCCTTTCCCCTGACGGCTCTCCGCGGTTTCGCATTCGCCAACGGCGGTGCGTCCCATTTCACTGCTCCTAGCGATTGTTTACCGAAATTTGGTTGAACGAGATGACTAGGTTGTACCCCATAGAGTTCCTAACAGTCAATGTTGCCCGGTAACATCAATAACTGTCTCTAATTGCACTCGAAAGCGAAATTTGAGGCTAAATAGTGTTCATATAGGCACCGATATTGAAAATAGGCATTTATAGGCATTTATAGGCATATAGGCACAAACGCCAAAATAGGCATTTATAGGCACTATAAAAACACTATAAAAGTACTTCTTAACCTCTAATTCATGCTCATATATCAAAGTGGGGCGATAGGAGCGCAAGGAACAAAAAAGGCATTTGCCTAAAATCCGGTCTCTAGTAATCAGGACTTCTGAAAATTCCGTTTGCATTTATTAGTTGTCGCACGGCTACCTTGCGATTGTTTTTCCATAAATATGCTCAATTTTGTGCCGCTCAGTACACTTACAAAATTACGATCATTTCCACCAGTAACAGTAGCATAGCCGTTATATAAGCATTATCAAGTCACAGAAGACAAATGAATTGAAGCTCTGCTCCGTCTATGCATTCTAAATTTGCCTATGAGTGTTTTCTATGTAAAATATGAAAATTTTACCTGGCGCCTTTTTTCTTCATGAAGAGCGTAGCACAACTTTATTCCCAAGCAGCCCTTTTCGGCGATCTGTAAAATATGAATCAGTATATCAGCTATATACTTAAGCGGCAATTGCTGTCAGGACAAAGTTTCTCTTATTAAAAGCATTTGGCATATAACCTAATAACAATTTACTCTTCAATATCGCCTCTAGGCTAATAAATGCAATAACCATTTACTAGCACATATCAGTTGGCTGGCAAGGGCTTTCACAAGGAAAGTGTCGTTTGTCATGATAGTGCGGCAAATGGCAATGCATAAATCTTTTTCGGCGATGGCACCCTAGACCGGCATGGTCGCACAAATACAACGTGCATGATATCAAATCAGCAGTCTTTCATATTTAAGTAGTAGTGCGTGATGACACAGGGCCGAGCAAGCCAACGCAGACAAAAAGGTAACGAGTACATCTCACAGGGAAAAAAAGAAAGATCTTCGGCAAATTTTGCCACGCAATAACAAATGCGAGCGCTCCTCTAAAATATCACTGGCCACTGTGCACACATAAAGTACATGGAGAATGAGAACTGGAGTCAAGGTTTTGAAGACAGCCAGTATTCTCGATAATTATCATTACCAAGAGATAAACTACATTCTGTAGCAAACAACAAACAGTATGAGTGACCTTAAAATATCTCAGTTGTCATAAGGAGCTTTTTTCACGATGATGCAGCATAAAGTTGGTGGCAATCACACGTCTCCTATGCTTCTGGAAAACTTGCGACAATGCCGCAAGCTTTCGACAACCGTATTGCTTCAGCACCAGTGTTGTTCTAGCGCCAGTGTTTTCTCTGTTCCTTGGACAGAGACAACCTGTGACGGACACTTCCAAATCAGAAATTATCTTCCAAGAGAAAAGTGCCTTGGCGATTGCAATATTTAATTTGCATTTTGCGATCATTTGTAAGCCTACTAAATGAACAAACTGAAAAATTAAAAAAAAGAACGTCGCTCTTAGGCATTGAAATCGGACAGAACTCTTGTACGATGACTATCCGAGTAACGAATAGCCAAAATGCCTCATTTATCAGGCGTGTAAAACAACCGGGCTGCCAGCTGCCCCTTCCTTGATGATGGCGATGATCATGGGCTCCGGAACCGGGGAAGGGGGGGGGGGGGCAGCGGGGGCAGTCTCCCCCACAGGTTCTAAACCAGTGGGGGCGTGCATCCATACTCAAAGTTCTTCCGAACCCCCTCTTTTCCCCTCCCACCACCCATGAGGCTTTTACATGTTGAAGCTGCACTCCATAGGTGACGAGGCACCACCGGCTAATCCGACGCGAAAAACAAACTATGTGCGAAAAATGCCAACATCAGGCTATACCGCGTTGAAGCTTCCGCGGCGCAGTGACTACTGAAGCGCTCCCTATCGGCGCTCGTTCGTGTCACGACTCAGTACTTCGCATCCCCGCTCCTAGATGACGGCGCCCTGTTTGTCAAGAAAACATAATATTCTCCTTGGCGCCGAACGTCACATCCGTTAAAGGAAGTTCATCGTGGACCCCGGCATAAAACACTTTCGTGATAAAAACGCGCTACGGCCGCCCGCTTTCCTTTGTCAGAGAAAGACTCCGTGGAGCAAGGTACGGTCACGCTTCAATGACGTGGTAAGCTGCCATGCTACTTCCTTTCCTGCTAATACAGCTCAAGGTGTACGCATTTGATATTTCACGTAAACGAGCTATGGTGGCTGCATTGATGGCGTCAGCGTCATATGATCGACATAGACTCCGGATGAGGCCCAAAACACGAAAAATAGGCCGAGGGCGCTGTGAGCGAACTAGTTAAAGGGTGTCTATTCTCGCGGTAGCCCGAGTTCCGGCTTCGGCCTCCCCGTAGCTTCTTGGGTGTTATGGAGACGTCTCTGAGTATGCTGAACAATGACACGTTCTTTACTTAGTATTGAAAACAATTCCTTGCCGAAGTACTTATCACAAGTGGGGCAGCCGCACGCGGTAGGTGCCCGGCTGCTTGCAGTTGGTAACGTAATGATTTAGATAATCAGGCAAGCGATTGAACAGTAAAAATTATGTAAAAAAATTCTTAACGGTATAAACTACCTGAATGAATGACTATACCATATCATGTTAGAACGATAAAATAAGGGCAAGCAAGATTTAAGCTATATCCGTGTTCGTAAAGACACTGCAACACAACAAATGATCACGGACATGTGATAATTTTTGTGGAAGCGATATCAAAGTTGTAAAACGTAATTCCGGCGGCAAATAAATTGTGCATGCGGAATGCCTTTAACGTTTTAATCATGTGTACATATATATATATATATATATATATATATATATATAGAGAGAGAGAGAGAGAGAGAGAGAGGTGAACTACACGATGCGACATGAGCAGCCCGACGTCGACCCTACAATTCAGATATACTTCCGGAGTCCCTGACGGTGGTGATGTTTTATTGGCATCCCCATTCTGCTTGAGCTAATCAGGTAAGCTATGCAAGGTTTTCAGTCTAGCATTTCGTCTGCATCTCCTTAATAGTTTTTCTCTTTCTTAAAGCATATAAATCTACCTGGTACCGTTACATACGCCTGTAACGGATCGGGTCCTAGCAATATCTTTCGTGGTTTTTTAACCAATACTGTAAACGTCTCCTGCTTATCTCGACTGCTGAAACATTAATGCTTGCATCCACTTTAAATGCCAGAGCTTTTGGAAGGTGCATGTTTCCTACGGGCCCCACTGGATGAATACCTTCGCATTCCATTAAAATGGGCTGACTGTCTTCGGATTTTCGCTGCAGCAAACACGTCTCATCCTTTTGCGAATAATTGTTCCGATATGTCTTTGTCCTTAGGCAAGCAGCTGCAGCCTCAAATAGCAAGGAGCTGTCGAATGTGTTATCACAACTTTATTCCTTCTAATTTCTTACTTGCCATCCTTTGCATGGTCTTTTTTGTTTCCATCCTTTGCAACCAATCTACTGTCTCTATTCCTCTAACTTTCTTTTTGATGACTCAGGTTGTCTAATTACACTTTCACTTAACCTGTACTTGGTTGCTAACTTTATCCACATCTTCCTTCATTGTGTGTTCGCGATTTTGGGTAAAGTGTTTCTCCACTTTAGCCGCGCATGTAATTTCATCCCTGTTCCTGAGTATTTTTTCAAAACTACTTTTGCTTTGCGCTTCTCTGACTTCAAAAGAAGCCCAACCCATGCAACTGCACTGCCACAGTTCTGCACTTACAGTGGGCCCCCAAAGCCAACAGGCCTACAGATCTTCGGTTAACTTGTAACCGTGAATGGAATTTGCTAACGTTAGTGCTGGCACCACTACTCTCTTTCCAGATTCCACGCACCACTCCTAATTATTCAAGCCTCAAAGTGCTGGGCTTATTTATTGCTGCATTCCGCTTAGCCTTCATTTTCAGATTAGCTTGGAAGTTCCTTGACTAAGTATTTTATTTGTTTATGAATAAACTGAGATGTGTATATTGCTTGGCTCTGGGTATGGACTTACTCTTGAATTGGCACCCCCTTAAAACTCATCTCTTCATTAAAGATCAAAATTCTGGATTTCTCTGTGCTAAACTTGGGGCCTAGATTCATCGCTGCATTGCCAATTAAATTCGCATGTCTTTGTAAACCTTATCATTGTGCGCTAGCAGCACTATGTCGCCCGTCTACACCAGCACCGGGAACTTCTGCTGCCAGCTATGCCCATTACGTATGTAAGATAAAGTAAGGCCTACTTCCCTGTTTTTCAGTCGTATTTTTATGCCCTTAACATAAAGCGTGAAGAACGATAGAGACGGAGCGACTGCTTGTTGCAGTGCTCGGTGAATTTCCGCCACTGCATTCCATTTGCACTCCATTGTCCCCATATGCTTCCCTCATAAGTTGCACGAATTCATCATCTCTGACTTCGTGATTGAAATATCCAACAGCAATACCATGTTTTGCGTTGTCGTAAGCTCCCTTAATATGTATTAATACCACCAATAAAGGCATATTCTTAGCTTTTGTTATCTCTATGCTCTGAGTTCATGTAAAAATATTCTCCTCGAAACGAATGCCTGGTCTAAACACATTCTCTAGTTAACCTAATATATCATTTTTCACCACCAACTTCCACAGCTCTAATTTTATGACTGGCCTTCTCATTCTGTATATCACCGATGTTACTGTAACTGACCTGTACGACCTCGTCTTATCCTTATCACCTTTGCTTTTGTAGATGAGTTCATTTTGCTTTCACGCCATCCAAACCGGACTTTCTTTGTTTTAATAACTTGCTTTGTGAAATGAATCAGCATTGTCTTGCGGTTTGGACCTAGCTGTTGGATTTCCATCGAGTAATGCAGCTATGGTGATAGAGACATCTTCTGCTGCTTTTTTCTAGTAACATTTTTCCGCGCTAAATTTTGATCTCTCAGGCTTCTCTGTTCCTGGGTCTTCTTGAGTCTGCACAACACTTTCTTTCTTGCCGACGTTATCCCTATTATCGTCTCTGACATACCGCAACATGTTGTCTCCTTCGAAGATGTTACCTTCTTCATCCCTTATAGTCATTTCTGAAGTTTTAGTAGGAGCTCGAAGTGCTCTTCCGTGGTTTCAAAATTGTTTTTCTACGCCATTGCCCTTTTTGCGAATGTGAGGCACCCAACGTTCACTTGTACATTTAATTTTTTTCTTGCACAAGCTCACTCGCCAACCTTTTCTTCGATACATCTACCATCTAAAGAGCACTTCTTCGTCGTGTAAACCCAAATTCTTGGCTTCTGATTGATGATCCCTAGAGGCCTGCTTACGCACTTTTATAGCTTATTTTATTTCCTTGTTCCACGACTTACGTGCGTTCCTTTTTCCGCTCCATTAAATATTTGCCATATTCATCTTATCTCTCAGCTGCCTGACTTCTACGTGTTCCTTATATTCCCAGACTGTTGTAGGAAAAACCACCATATTCATTTCCTTGCTTTTCGCGATCTCTGCTATTTGCTTTTAAAGCGAAGGTCTATATGTCTCACTGATTCGTCCGTGAGCGCTGAAGACGCACTGCAGGAAAGCCAACTTACACAATGGAACTATCTGCGCATCTGCGCACACATTCGTAGAACAATACAGTTTACATTCGCAGTTGTACCGGTAAGAACAATGAGAACGGCAACGCCACGCTACCCAGACGAACTGTATATATTTGCATTGCATTACACGCGTCACGCAATGCATTCCCGGCCATCACCATGGGTAGGCCGTGGATGCAGCGCATGCCAGAAGAAGAGGCTGCCGTACGCGAATGTAAGCGCGAGCGCGATCTTGCTCGTAAGGCCGATCCCATGTATTGGCAACGGCATGCAGTTCATGAAAGTGTGTGTGTGCGTGTAATCAACGGCTACATGATCTAAAATAATTGCTATGCAACTTAACGAAATGTGTCTTCAGTCAACTTCAACGTTCCAAAAATACAATCCAAAACAAGCAATCAAATTAGGTATGCATCGCATCGGGTCGCTCAGCATTTCTTGGTTTCGTTGCCTGGTCCTTGGCTTTAGATTTTAATTCAGTTTGCATGGGCGAAAGCTTCGCGTTCACCCATCTTTCCCTAAGAAAGGGTCTCTGATTTCTTTCTTTTTTTTTCAGTATTCTACTGCTATTGGTTCAGGTCTTGAATTAGTACATCTCCCAAATTTTAAGGTTATACATTTATAATCGCTTTCCAGGTTATCTTTTCCCTTTTGACCTATCACCATTTGGTTCAGCCGTTCGTCGACCGTTTCTGGCAGGGACGCATAGTCGATACATGACTACCTGTTTTCGTATTGCCATGTTACTTGCCGTTTCGACCCGTTGTGTTCCTAGAGGCACGACCACGAAGCCCAGGCGTGGCCTCTAACATTCATGGCACGCTTGTGCGTGTGAACATTGGGAATGAGTCACTCCTTCCTCGCGGGCATTCGGGACGTAGCACTCTAAAACGTTGGGCTACTGTAACTGAGGAAACCGTGTGACACAGGTTCTCTTCCACCCAGTATCGGAGAAGTCGTGAAAAAAAAATCCTGCACTTGTGTAGTTCAAACCCTGCGCAAATACTGAGCTTAACGTTGCTCCAATCCTGCTCAAATTATGCGCTTGTGTAGTTCAAACCCAGCGCTAATGCAGCTCCACTTACATGGAACCTGGGGAAGTGCGAAGCAGTGATGCGCCGGTGTTTCCCTTATGTTATTCTTGTGCTATTCTTTCGCAAGTGAGGTCGAATCGCGCGCTTGTGGGGTGGTGGCGCCCTCTCTTCCACTGCGCTGTA